>NC_081425.1:31411948-31641452 GCF_949786415.1 Peromyscus eremicus
CTCTCTTATTCTCCAATTCTAACCCCCCCAGTCTTATCCCCAGCTCTACAGCAGACAGTGTACTGCAGCCTCCCCAAACCACTGATCTCGCTATTACACACATCTTCTCCAGACTTCCTTCCCCTGCAATCATTTCTCTATTCCAACCCAGAAGTCCAGCGGGCATTCCATAGGAAACCACAGGTCACACTAGTCAAAGAAGAGGGTAACCTACTGTAGAATTTCACCTTTCCTTCCTATACTCCAAATCCACTCCCTTAAAACCCCATGCCTAGCTCTATAGCATGCCATCAGTTACAACTTTCCCTTCCTCTCTGCTGACATCTCCAATAGATCATGTAGACCTTCTCCAACCTTCCTCTAAACTCTCTAAACTCATCTTGTTATCCCAGATCCCATCTCCAGCAGGTAATCTCTGGGAACCTGAAAGCTGAGCTGGTTAGAGAAGCAAGTAGGACAACAAAGCAGGTAGGGGAGCTCCAGATTTTCACATATCCTACTCTTCTCCACATCTAATCCCCCAGTCTCATCCACAGCTCTGTAGGAGATACCTGCTGTAGCTTCCTATCACACTCTGTGCTCATTCACAGAGATTACAGAGTTGATGGTGGGATGTCCTGCTTTCTTCTCTCATTTGGTTCCACACAGTATCCTCCCAGCCCAACCCTTTCCCTAAGTGTCAGATCCCAATACCCATAAACACATATTTCCTGGAACTCCTATTGGCCACAACAATTAGGATCCCAGAAGAATATCTTACCTATGCTACACACAACCACCATATTCTTTTTTTAAAAATTAATTTAATTTAATTTTATTTTACAAAACAATTCAGTTCTACATATCAGCCACGGATTCCTTTGTTCTCCCCCCTCCTGCCCCTCTCCCATTACCCCCCAGCCTACCCCCTATTCTCACCTCCTCCAGGGCAAAGACTCTGCCGAGGACTGAGATCAACCTGGTTGACTCAGTCCAGGCAGGTCCAGTCCCCTCCTCCCAGGCCGAGCCAAGCAGCCCTGTATAAGCCCCAGGTTTCAAACAGCCAACTCATGCGCTGAGCACAGGACCCAGTCCCACTGCCTGGATGCCTCCCAAACAGATCAAGCCAATCGACTACCTCACCCACTCAGAGGGCCTGATCCATATTCTTTTAAGATCTAGAGATGGCAACAGAAACCAAGAAACAAAAAGCATACCCAACAAAGACAAGATCAAATATTAGCACCTATAACTATACTCTTTCCAAACCCAAATTCCTAGATGGCAGTATAAAAACAAAATTAACAACAGCCAGGACAATATGTCTCCACTAAATCCCAGAAACCAAAATGTAGAAGGCCCTGAGCATTGCATTATAGATGAAACACAGTAAAAACACTTTACATTTCTTTTATCAATATGATAGAGAAACTTAAAGAGAAAATGAACTAACACATTAAAGAAATCTATGAAAATATAAACAGTTTACGGAAATTAATAAAACAGTTCAAGGCCTGAAATTAGAAACAGAAACAAAAAGGAAACCCAACTAAGAGAAATCTGGAAAAAAATAGTAAATCAAACAGGAACTTAAATGGCATGCCTCACCAACAGACTGAAAGAGATGGAAGTGTAACTCTCTGACATTGAAGACAGGATAGAAAAATGAGTGCCCCAGGCAAAGAAAATGTTAAATATAAAACAATCCTGGTACAAAACATCCAGGAAATCTAGGAAACTATGAAAAGACCAAATCTGGGAGTAAGATTGGAATAGGAATAGAGGAAGGAGAAGAAACACAGGTCAAAGGCATAGAAAATAATTTCAGCAAAATCATAGAAGATTTCCCTACCTCAAAGTAGATGCTTATCAAAGTACAAGACTCCTATAGAACACCAAATATAATGGACTGTAAAAGAAAATACTCTTGGCACATAAGAATCAAAATCAAGACACTAATGAAAATCAAAACCTACTGAGCAAAGAAGGAAATTATAAAAATATTAAAAGCTGAACAGGAGAAAAACCAGAACACATAAAGGCCCACCTATTGGAATAACACTTGACTGCTAAATGGAGAGTACAAAAGTCAGAGGATCAGGAGAGATCTTATAAACCTTTACAAGATGATAGATGTCAGACCATAGTACTATACACAGCAACCTTTCAATCATAATAGATTGAGAAAAAAAAACATTCCATTCCATTAAACCAAGTTTAATTCATATATATCTACAAACCCAGTTCTACAGAAGTCACCAGAAGGAAAACTCCAACCTAAAAGAGTAAACCATATCTAAGAAAACACAAAGAAAAATAATCCCAGACAAGCAAACCAAGAGAGGAAACACACACACAGCAACAAAATAACAGAAATCAACAAGTACTGCTCATTGATATCTCTCAACATCAATGGTTTCATTTTGCCAGTAAAAAAACACAGAGTAACAGAATAGATGTGGAAACAGTATCTGTCTTTCTTCTGTATCCAAGAAACATACTTTAACATCAAGAATAGACACTACTTTAATGAAAAAAAAGAACAGAAAAATATTCCAAGCAGATGGACCTCAGTAGCAAATTGATAATGCTATTTTAATAAATAACAGAATAAGACTTCAATCCAAAATAATTAGTGGATACACAGAAGAACATTATATATTCATTAAAGGAAAAATTCAGAAATAGGATTTGCAATTCTTAACTTCTAGGCATGAAACACAAGGGTACATAATTTCATAAAAGAAACACTACTATAACTTAAACCACATACTGACCCTCACACATTGATAGTGGGAGACTTAATTACTCTACACTTACCAATAGATAGGTAATTAAAAAAAAAAACTAAACACATAAATGCTGTCGCTCACTGCTGTTATAAACCAAATGGACCTAATAGGTATTTACAAACCATTATATGCCAAAAGAAAAGAACAAACCTTCTTTTCAGCACATCATGGAATTTTCTTCATAGTTGACCACATACTCAGACACAAAACATGTCTCAACAAACACAAGAAAATTGAAATAACACCCTGCATCCTATTTATCTACAATATATTAAAAATGTATATCAAAACAGAAACAAAAGAAAGCTTACAAACTCATGGAAACTGAACAACTCGCTACTGAATGGAAAATGGGTATGTAATGTCAGATGTTAAGAAATGACTTTCTAGAATTGAAGAAAATGAGTACACAGCATATTCAAACTTATGAAACATAAGAAAACAGTTTTAAGAGTCAAGTTCATAACACTAAGTCAATAAGTAAATAAATAAATAAATAAATAAAATCACATAGTAGTAATTTAACTGAAACCTGCTATATCAAGAAGGAGGAGGAGAAGGAGGAGGAGGAGGAGGAGGAGGAGGAGGAAGAGGAAGAAGAAGAATTCATACTCAGAAGGGGTAGACTGCAAAAAACAAATAATCCAACTCAGGGCTGAATTCAGTAAAATAGAAACAGTAGCAATAAAATACAAAGAATCAGTAAAAGAAAGTCTTAGTTCTTAAAAAAAATCACTAAGATTGACAAATCATTGCCCATATTAATCAAAGGCAGAGAGAGAATAGCCAAATTAACAAAAGGGGAAATGATAATACATAGCAACAGACACCAAGGAAATCCAGAGACTCATAAGGATGTACTTTAAAAACCTGTACTCTGTCAAATTGAAAAATCTAAGAGAAATGGATAATTTTCTACAAACACACCACTTACTAAAGTTAAATCAAGATGAGACAAGCAATTTAAATAGACCTATAATTTTGTAGTGAAATAGAAGCAGTCATTAAATGCTGTGGGTTAATGCTTTTGTACACTGGTTTAATAAAACACTGATTGGCCAGTAGCCAGGTAGGAAGTATGGGTGGGACAAATAGACAAGCAGAATTCTGGGAAGAGAAAGGCTGAGTCAGTAGATACCAGCACACCCTTCAGGGAGCAGCATGTAATGGCACACAGGTAAAGCCATGGAACATGTGGCAACATATAGATTAACAGAAATGGGTCAAATTTAAATGTAAGACCTAGTCAGTGGTAGGCCTGAGCTAATGGCCAAGCAGTTTTAATTAATATAAGCCTCTGTGTGTTTATTTGGGTCTGAGTGGCTGTTGACCAGGCAGAACACAGGAAAACATTCAGCTACAATTAAAGGTCCCTTTCCCCAAAATAAAAGCCCAGGCTAGATGATTTTATCAAAGAATTCTACCAAACTTTCAAAGAAATGTTAATGCTGATACTCATCAAATTATTTCACAAACTAAAAACAGAAGAAACATTGTCCAGTTCCTTTTTGAAGGAACATTTACACTGATACCAAATCTACATAAAGACTCAACAAAAATAGAAAATTACCAGCTTCCCTTATGAAGAAAATGCAAAACTACTTAATAAAATACTTGCACCAAATATAAAAACACATCAAAAATATCATCCTCTATGTTTAAGAAGGCTTCATCCCAGAGTTCAAAGGATGGTTAAGCATATGTAAATACGTAAATGTGAACCACCTTCTAGACAATCTGAAAGACAGAAACCACATGATCATCTCATTAGGTGCAGAAAAAGCCTTTGACAAAATTCAACATACCTTTATGATAAAAGTTCTAGAGAGATTAGGGATCCAAGAGACAAAACTCAGCATCATACAGGAAATTACAGCAAGCCAATAGCAAAATATCAACTTAATGAAGAGAAACTCAAAGCAGTTCCATGAAAATCAAGAACATACAAAATTTCCCATTGTCTCCACACCTACTCAATATAGTACTTGAAGTCTTAGCTAGAGAAATAAAACAACTCAAAAGAATGAGTCAAGAGGATACAAATTGAAAAGGAAGAACCTCATGTACCTCAAAACCTTTGTTTGCAGATAATACAATAGTATATACAAGTCACCCGAAAGAATACTACATGTGTTAAAATCTTTGAGCCAATTATCTGGTTACAAAATTAATTCACAAAAATAAGTAGCCCTCTTGTTATACAAATGACAAACAAAAGAAAGAAATCAGGGAATCAATACCTTTTATAATAGCCTCAAATAAATAAAATATCTTGGGATAACTAAACAGAAGAGATCAGAAGATGGAAAGATCTCTCTTGCTCATGGGTCAGCAGGCTTAATATAGCAAAAATGGCTGCCCTATGAAAACCAATCTATAAATTAATTGCAATTCCCAACAAAATTCTAACACAATTCTTCAAAGATCTAGGAAGGAAAAGTGTAAGCATCATATGGAATCATACATACAAATAAAAATAGGGTAGCTAATACAATTCTGGATAATAAAAGAACTCGTGGAGTTACCATCATCCCATATTTTAGGTTGTACTACAATATAAACAAAAAACAAAACAAACAAATAAAAGTACCTTGATCAGTTGAAGACCCAAACATAAATCCACACCATGGATACCTGACTTTCTATAAAGAAGCCAGAAATATACACTGGAAAAAAGACAGTATCTTCAACAATTGGTGCTGTTAAACTGGATGACTCTAAGTAGAATAATACAAATAGATCCATACTTATGTTCCTGCAAAAACTCAACTCTAAATGGATCAAATATCTCAAAACTAAAAATATTGAACCTGGTAGAAGACAAAGTGGGTAATAGTCTTCACCTCATTGGCGCAGGAAAAGTTTCTAAACAGAACATTGTTAATACAGGAACTAAGATCACCAATTAATAAATGGGACCTCATGAAACCAGAATCGTCTGCATGATAACCTACATCTGCACACCACTATAAAGACAAAATGTCAGCTTATAGAATAGAAATATATTTTAACAACTACACATCTGACATAGGGTTAATATCCAAAATACATATGGAACTCAAAAACCTAAATTTCAAGGAAATAACTAACGCAATTTAAAAAAAAAATGATTTATTGATCTGAACAGAAAATTCTCAAAAGAAGAAAATCAAATGTGCTGTGGGAGCCTGTATGCTGTGGATATGTGTTGTTATCATTTGTTAATATTAAAGCTGTTTGGCCAATGGAAAGGCAAAATAAGGTTAGGCAGTACAATCAAACTAAGACTGAGATGAAGGAGGGTAGAGCTGGGGGGATGCCAGCCAGCCTCTGAGGAAGCAAGACATGTAGAAAATGAAGCAACAAACCAGGTACCTTGTGGCAAAGCATAGATAAGAAATATGGGTTAATTTTTTTATTAAGAAAAAATTTAATTCATTTTACATACCAATCACAGACCCCCCTCTTCCCTCCTCCTGTCCCTCCAGCCTGCCCCTGAACCCACACCCCATTCCCTCCTACAAGAAGGTAAGGCCTCCCATGGGGAGTCAGCAGAGCCTAGTAAGTTCAGAAGAGGCAGGTCCAAGCCCTCCCCCTGCCTCAAGGCTGTGCAAGGTGTCCCACTAGAGGTTGTGTGCTCTAGAAAGCCTTCTCAGCACCAGGGATAGATCCTGATCCTACTGCCAGGGGGACCCTTAAGCAGATCAAGGTACAAAACTATCTCATTTAAGCAGAGGGTCTAGTCCAGTCCCCTGGAGGCTCCACAGCTATTGGTCCACAGTTCATGAGTTCCCACTAGTTTGGTTTGGTTGTCTCTGTATGTTTCCTCATCATAATCTTGATGCTCTTGATCATAGAATCCCTCTTCTTTCTATTCAACTGGACTCCTGGAGCTCAGCCTGGTGTTTGGCTGTTGATCTCTGCATCTGCTTCCATCAGTTACTGGAGAAAGGCTCTATGATGACAGTTAGGGTATTCACTGATCTTATTACTGGGTAAGCCAGTTCAGGCTCCTTCTCCACTATTCCTAGTAGTCTAAGCTAGGATTATCCTTGTGGATTTCTGGGAACTTCCCTAGCACCCGGTTTCTCACTATTCCCATGATGTCTCCCTTTATCATTGTATATCTTTCATTGATCTCTCACTCTTTCCCTGTTTCAGCTCAAGCATCTCATTCCCTTATGTTCTCATCCCCCATCCCCTATGCTGCATTACTCACCCCACATCTCCAGTTTACTCATGGAGATCTAATATATTTCCCCTTACCAGGGCTATCAATGTGCCCATCTGTAGCTAAAGTTTTTCTGCCTGGCCCACAGTCAGGACAAATCTCTCTCACCCGCCAGTCCCACAGCCACTCAGACCCAACCAAGTAAACACAGAGACTTATATTGGTTACAAACTGTATGGCCGTGTCAGGCTTCTTGCTAACTGTTCTTACAGCTTAAATTAATCCATTTCTATAAATCTAGACCTTGCCATGTGGCTTGTGGCTTACCGGTACTTTACATCTTCCTTGTCCTGATGGCGGCTAGCAGTGTCTCTTCCACCCAGCTTCCTGTTCTCTCAATTCTCCTCTCTGTTAGTCCTGCCTATACTTCCTGCCTGGCCACTGGCCAATCAGTGATTTATTTATTGACCAATCAGCAACACATTTGACATACAGACCATCCCACAGCACCCATTCCTCTTTGGGTCCTCCTTGTTAGCTAGCTTCTCTGGAGCTGTGGGTTGAAGTCCTTTAGTTTACCTCTAGTATCCACTTATGATTGAGAATATAACCATGTTTGTCTTTCTGACTGCTTTTGGTAAGATTGCCAATTTTACTATTTTAATTCTACCAATCCATGAGAATGGGAGATCTTTCCATTTTCTGATCTCGTCTTGCTGTGGCTATCGCTCTGTATAAATAAACACTGATTGGCCAATAGCCAGACAGGAAGTATAGGTGGGACTAACAGAGAGGAGAATTGAGGAAACAGGAAGGGAAGGGGAGTTTGCCTGGAGCCGCCACCAGGACAAGGAAGATGTAAGGTACCAATAAGCCACGAGCCACATGACAAAGTATAGATTAATAGAAATGGGCTAAATATAAGAGTAAGAGATAGACAATGAAACACCTGAGCTAATGGCCAAGCAGTTTAAATAATGTAAGAGTCTGTGTGTTTATTTTATAAGTGGGCTCCAGGAATGCCAGGACTTGGTGGGAGCTGGAGAGAAATTCTCCAGCTACATCGTTTTCAATTTGTTTCTTCAGAGACTTAAAGTTCTTGTCATACAGGTACTGCGGATATTTGTATGCTGTGAATGTGTTGCTCTGATTGATTGATTGATAAATAAAACACTGATTGGCCAGTAGCCAAGCAGGAAGTATAGTATAGGTGGGATAAACAGAGAGGAGATTTCTGGGAACAGGAAGACTGTGTCAGGCAATGCTGCCAGCCACCTCCATGAAAAGCAAGATGTGAAGGCAGAACTGGGAAAAAGTACCAAGCCATCTGGCTAAACATAAATAAGAATTATGGGTTACTTTAAGTTTAATAGCTAGTCAGTAATAAGCTTGAGCAAATGGCCATACAATTTGTAAATAATATAAGCCTCTGTGGGTTTACTTGGGTCCAAGCAGCTGCAGGAATGGCAGGTAAGAGAGATTTGTCCTGCCCACCAGCAGGCTGAGACACAGGAAAAGTCTAGCTACATACAGGTCTATCTCTTGCTTAGTTAAAGTTACTCCAAGGTATTTTATATTATTTATAGCTATTGTAAGGGCCCTGGGAAACAACCAGTCCCTGGGAATACCCACCCATCACCATGAAATACAGGTTAATTTAAATGTAAGAGCTAACTATTAATATGCCTGATCCATCCACCAAGAATGTATAATTAATATAAGCCTCTGAGTGGTTATTTGTGAAGTGGTGAGTGGAAGACAACTGTCCATTCACACAGATGGCTGGCGAACAAGTAAAAATTGTGCAACATCCTTACTCATAAGGATGTGCAACTCAAAACTACTTTGATAGTTCATTTTACACATCTTAGAATGGCTAAAATCAATTAAAAGAAGTGGTAGCTTATGCTGGGGAGGATTTAGAGTAGGCTAAACACTCATCCATTACTGATGGGAGTGCAAAGTCATACAGCCACATGAAAATCAGTGTATTGGTTCCTCACAGAGATGAGAATTGATCTTTCTCAGGAACCAGCTATACCACTTGTGTATATATCCAAATGACACTTCATTATACCACAAGGACACTTGCTCAATCATATACATTGCTCTTAAGATGATTCTTAATAGCCAGAAACTGTAAACAACATAGAGGTCTCTCAACAAAAGAATGGATTAAAATTAAAACAATATGATCCATTTATACAATGGAGTATTACTCAGCCATTATTTTTTTAAAGTAAATCATGAAATTCACAAGTAAATAGATAGAATTAGAAAAATTCTTCCTAAGTGTGGTAACCTTGACCCAGAAAGACAAATATGGTATGTATTCTCTCACATGTCAATATTTTCTGCTAATTCAATGAAACCATGCTACAGTCTGTAGAATCATAGAAGTCTGGTATACAGTAAGGGACTAGGGGAAACAAATAATTGCCCTAGAAAGGGAAAATTGAATAGATTGTTGTGGCTGGAATGGTAGGATAAAAGACCATTTGAGGGTTACTATGGAAACCTAATATAGAAGAAGCTTTCTAAAATATTTGAGGGCAAATGGATGGAACTAGAAAATATCATCCTGACTGAGGTAGTCCAGGCCCAGAAATACAAACATGGTATGTAGTCACTCATAAGAGGATATTAACTGTAAAGTAAAGAATAACCATGCAACAATCCACAGACCCAGAAAGGCTAAGTAACAAGGAGGAACCAAAGGGGTTTGTGCTGGTTTCCCTGGGAAGGAGAAATAGAAGAGATCTCCCAGGTAGTCTGCGGGTTGTCAGAGATGGGGACATGAGGGATTAGGCTAGAGAGTGGATGGAGGGAGAGAGTACTGAAAAAGATGTCTTGATATGGGGGGCGTTTGGGTGCCAGGTAGAAATTGAGTGCAAGGGAAATTCACACAAATCTATAAGAATGACCCCAAATAGGACTCCTAGAATTAGTGAATAGGGAGCCTGAATTGGCTGTCTCCTGTACTCAGATCGGTGACTACCCCAATTGTCATTAGAGAGCCTTCATCCAATAACTGATTAAAACAAATGCAGAGAATCATAGTCACACACTTGGCTGAGCTCAGGAAGTCCTGTTGAAGAAAGAGAGAGAAAGGAATGTATGTTCCAGGGAGGTCAAGACATCAGAAGGTAACCCACAGTGTCTGGACCAGCAGTTAGGGAAGCTGCATGAGACTGACCTAGGCCTTCTACATGTGTGTGACAATTGTTTACCTCTCTCTACTTGTGGGACTCCTAGCAGTGCGAGTAGGGCCAGTCCTTAATGCTTCGGCAGGATTTTGGGAACTTATTCCTCATACTGGGTTGCCTTGACTTTATACAATGGGAGGAGATTAGTACTACCTCAACTTGATATGTCATGCTTTTTTGACACCCCTGGAAGTCCTGCTCCTTTCTGAAATGAAACAGAGGAGGAGTGGTTTGGCAGGCAGATGGGATTTGGGGACAGGAAATGGGAAGAGAGCAGGGAGGGGAAATTTCAGTCAGGATGAGTAAATATAATAAATAATATACATGTGAAGGGGATCTAAATGAAATTTCCAAATAATGGGGGAGATAGAGAGTCTCAATTAGCCATTTCTTGTCACCAATTGAAGCTTCTAATACTGGGAATGGATTACATCTAATTCAATTGTTTGCAAAGGGGTCCCATTGGAACCATCAAGTAACCCAAGCTATTGCCAATGCTATAGGTTACTCTCCACAAACTGACTGAAAGTCCCCTTTGCTTTGCACAACACCTACACAACTCATTAGACACGGAGAAGTCAAGCTGATGTCCATGAATTTACGTTCACCTCTATTATAGTATCATTGTTACAGGAAGATACTCTGCAAGCCCCCAAAATAAAATGTAAACACCAACAAAACCACAAAGCCTTTCATCTATAAAGGTGTTCCACCTGCAAGAGAGGCTAGTGCAATTGTGGCACAAACATGTGAGAAGAAGCAATCAATAACTAATTTGACTTGAAGCCCACCCATATTTGACAATGCTTATGTAACCAACAACCTGAGATTAGAAAGCCCAGGAGCATAGGGTAAAACCCAATAATACTGCTCTGAAAACAAAACAAAACAAAACAAAATGTCTCAAAGATTCCTAATGAATTTTACTATTCTGTTAAATCAGTGCCTTGCTCAGCCAGCATGAGAAGGGCTTTCTCTTGCAGCAGAATGGAACAAATAGAGATCCACAGCCAAATATTATACAGAGAATGAGACCTTGGAACACTCAAACACAAACAGATTGTATTCATCAGATCTGCCATGTCTAAAGCCTCAGGGAACTTCTCAGAAGGTGACACAGTAAGTCTGAGACCAGAGTGGATGGAGTACAACAAGAAAATATCACCCTCTAAATCAGCATGACTCATGCACAGAGACTGGGAAAGGATGCACAGGGCCTGCACAAATCTGCATGAGATGGGGTTCTAGAGCTGAAAGAAGAAGTAAACATATGCCTCCATCCCCACTCCTAAAATAATCTAAAAATGACAATCACTAGTGTGTGAAAATTTACCTTTTCCAGTGGGGTCTTACTGGGCAATAAACTACTCTTAAGGGAAGGCTGCAATCCCGCAGTAGATAGTCTAATGAAACTGAACTCAAGGGTGTCTTTGGAGGTTTTTTTGCTTCATAATGTCATATCTCTGCTTTTGTCTCTTTTAAAAAATTTTATGTTATTAATATTATTTCATTTTATTTATATTTATCTTCTCTCTTTTTTACCCTAATTGGCCTTTACATATATATATATATTATGGCTTCCAGTTTGGTGTTTTTTGTGGGATTTCTGAGTGTATGAACAAATGTGTCTGTGTCTCTTGACCCTTCTCAGGAGCTCTTTCCCCTCTCTTTGTTTATTTTATAAATTATAATGTCTTAGATTTCTTTTATCATTTATAAATTATGTTACCTTATATTATGTCAATGTATTATAATAGATAAGATTGGATTATAGACTTCAGAAGCTTGTTTGTTTTCGAATGAAAAGCAGAAAGGTTGTAGGTCCAGGTGAAAGGGAGGGAGGGAGGAGTAGAGGTTTGGGAAACTGTAATCAGGATAAATTATGTGAAAAAATATCTATTTTCTATTAAAGAAAAAAATGGAATAAGTTTCATTTTTTTTCTTTTTTTAACTTGCAGATATGTGATATGACTCTCTAAGAATAAAGTTGTTTAAACCCAATGTTCTTACCAGGGCCAACACTGAGATTATTTCCTCTAAGAAGTTTAAGATCAGAACACAGTTCTGCCTCTCTATCATCCACCCACATTGCTGTGTGTTGGGTTGGAATGAGAAAGTGCAGGTACAAGCCTTCAACATAAATGTTTTCTTAATTTACCATTCTGTACTTCAAGTTTCTCACTTTACCTCTGGATGTTCTTTACCATGTAAGGTTGCTTTGACACTTCAATACACATCTTTCAGATAAATTATAGGAAGAAAATAAAAAATATTGCGGGGTTACAAAGAAAAGAGCTAGAAAGTGCAAAGGAAGTTATGCATTTCACATCATTTCAGAGTAATTTTTAAAATTTTCCTCAAACTGAAGTAAGGAACAAGGAAGAATTCAAGGCATATTAGAGACATGGAAGCCAGACTTAAGACTTTACTGATGGTTGATTTGAACATCAAATTATTATATATTAATTAAAAGTTGAAAATTAATCACTCAATTCTAAAATTTCAACAAAATAGCATTCATGGATAAATGAGATATCTAGATAGTTTTAAAGTACCTCCACATAAAATATGCATTAATTGAAGTGAGCAAAGAATATATATTCACAAAAAGAACCTGGAAATAGTAGTTAAAGTGGGCATCATCTGGAATGGCGTACAAGTAAATTATGTTGAGACACAATGAGGGGAAAATTTTCCATTGTAATATACTGCCAAATCTAGTCCTGAACATACATCAACTAAACCCCAACTAAGGTATAAACCAATGATTAAAAGAACTTTCAACTTCAAAGATATAATCATGAAAGAAAGCCAGTGCAGAAACTTAACTGTCCTTGTCCAAAGTAGATAATGTGATATGACCACTACATTCAACATCCATCAGAATTAAAGAAAAAGTAAACAGGAGCTGACCAACATCAGTCAACTTTCAACAGTCATTTCCTGATAATTGCCTTGTGGTGGCTGTATAGAAAATCTGTTTTACAGCTATTATAAAGCAAAGTTTATTGATATAAAGTGAAAAATGCTTACAAAGATACTATGAAATACTTGGTATAAAAATCTTTGCAATGCAATTATGTGTGTGTGTGTGTGTGTGTGTGTGTGTGTGTGTGTGTGTGTGCCTTTGAGTGTTTTTTCTGTATGTATATCTGTATACACTGTGCCTTCCTGGTGCCCATGGATGCCAGAATAAATGTCAGATTCCTTGAAACTAAAGTTATTGAACCTGCCATGTGATTACTAAGAATGCAAATATGGATCCTGTGGAAAAATAGATAGTCAGCAATCTTAACATGGGAGCCATCTTTCCAGCCTTAATAACACAGACTTTTAACTCTAACATCAAGTGTTCCAAAAATGAGCACAATACATTGTTATCTTTTTTAAAATTTCAAATGATTATTTTTATTCTAATGGCATAAATTTAAACTTTGAAACAATGAACAGAATTTAAAGAAATGTATAATAATTGTATTCTTTCTAAATTAAAATATGAATATGAATTAAAATAGAGATGAGATTTAAGCTATGTTCTCTCTATTCGACGTTGCTGATATATCTATTCCAATTCACCTTAGAAATCAAGCAGCATTGGGGGAGATGATTGACAGTGATCTCAACCTTACTTGACTGAAGCAATTTCTAACATGAAGATGTCAGTGACAGTGTTTTCTGAGAAGAATGACAACATGCAGTAGACAGAGGTACACCTTTAATTTTTTCGATGTCCAATTAGCAGAAAGCCTGAAAAAATAAAATACTGGAAATAGTGAGCTTGCATTTCCAAACAGCCATCTTCCTCCAGAAAGTGTTGATTTACTTCTGTCAGTTGTAGACATCAGAGTACAGGTTCTAAGACTTCAACTATCTCAAGAAACAAGTAAGCTAGTGAGCACATACACAGAAAAGCTCAATTACTTAGACTGTTATTCTTGAATAACGGACCAAGTATGGGTAAACTAAGATAAGTTCACAGAGTTTTGCATTTCCAAAATAAGTTTTAAAAATTATGAAGAGGATGAATAAGTCAAAGATCACAAAAGCCATCTCAAAGTGTTCTCAAATGCTAGCACTGGAAAATTTGAACTGTAAAAAAAAGTAATATGATAGTTATATATATACTACTCAGACAAAAATAATACAGAGATGAGTTGATTCAGATTGTATTTGTCAGTATTTCATATTCACTTGAATTAACATACACAGTTAATAGTTCAAGATCATAACTTCAGCATCTGCACAGTCAAGCATTCTTTTATAAAAAAAAAATCCTTGAATAATCATGTTTTAATATGCCTGTGTCATAGAGTTGGGTTTACAGCACTGAATTTACTGAGAACTTTCCCATGCCATCATTCCTTAAATAATACAATAGAATAGCTACTCATGTAGAATTTACATCGTATAATAAGTAATTTGGAAATAATTTACACTGCTAGCACTATCAGATTTTCTCTACATTACACAATTATATTACAGCTTCTTATGTTAGGGATGTAAGCACTCATTGATGATGGCATCTTTGAGGGGGTCTAGAAATTAATCTTTAGTAGAAATCATGGAATTACAGTCAGTGTTTGAAAATAATGCACTACATTATCCTCTATTTTAGCACTAATTGCTGTAATATTAAAAAATTATTGCATAGTTTAAATAAATGTATCAACCTGTTCAAGTCATGTTTGAGATATATTTTTTACTTATCTTTTATCAGTTTTATTAGAAAATAAATCAAACTTCCATGTCTTAATATATGTTTGTATATTAAATGGTATGAGAAATTGCGGAACTGAACCATTACATTTGACCAACAAAGCATGATGCATAATAATTTACATTATATGAGATGAAATTCTAGGCTGTGAAAATAATCTATTGTAATTTTTTTTTATAATTTTCTAGAGATTTGGTAGGTACAAATTATTTAGCAAAGGAATTGAGGAAATAGTCATCTGAAAATAAAGTTGAATACTTTCATAAAATTTCATTTTTATTTTTCATTTCACATGAAATGTAACCTTAAATTTGGTGCTTGTTATTGTATACAAATATTTACATAAAAATTTAAGCCTTTTTCATTAGACTAAATACTTCAAATGCGAATTTTCTCTGATACCAAGACAAGTACAGAGATTAACTATTGCCACTTAGATTATGTTATTTAAGACATAACAGTCATATATCTGAATAACTTCTCAGAGTGTCTACTTTAAATGAAATATGATAAAGAGTGTTGGGTTTTAAACAAGGGTTATCCTTTCATCCAATTATCCAAAGCAAAAGGTAACTATCCCTGCCCCCAAATATTTAATGCTTATTTTCTTCACAACAAGTTCCTACAGAACAGTGAGGACAATAACAAAAATGAAAAAAAAAAGAGAAAAAAGTATGCTAAGATTGTTACTAATAAACGTTCAACCAAAGTTTCAGCATATCAAAGAAAAATACTCCATTGCAATGCAACCCTAGTTAAGAAACCTTCATTTTCATGTCATATTTAAATAATGTTATTAGTAATTAATATAAATAACAAGAACTCCATAATAAAAACTCCTCTATAGAAAATTTAATAATCATGTAAAGTAACAAACCAAGCTATATCTATATTTTCTTTGTTTGAAAGATGGACACATAGTGATATAAGATTTTTTTCTTTAAGTACAGCCAACCAATAACACGAATATTATGTATAATTAAAATATACTTCCACTGAATATTTCATTGAAGATTATGAATACCTCTCTAATACATCAAGATTTGTATTAATTCTAGTTCTTCAGTTTATACGTCTTTGTTCTAATAAAATTGTCACAATATCTTAAAGACAGCTTTTTTACAACAAAATATGTTGGTTGTGAAGAATTTAGCAACTTAACAATATTTTAAGTTGTGTTATATTTCTTTATGCTGTGGAACATTTGTTTTAATGGTGCAAAAATGTGTTGCATTCTTTTATGTTACATTTTTTTTTAACTCTGTGAAGCTGCATTACCTTGCCTGTCTAAAACACCTGATGGTCTAATAAAGAGCTGAATGGTCAGTTGTAAGGCAGGAGAAAGGACAGGAGGGACTGGCAGGCAGAGAGAATAAACAGAATAAAAAGAGGGATCAGGAAGCAAGAGAGCTCAAGGAGCAAGAAAAGAAGGAGCCAGCCACATAGCCACATAGCTAGCCACAGAGTAAGAGTGAACATAAAATTACAGAAGTGAGAAACGGAGGAAACCCAGAGGAAAAAGGCAAATGGCGTAATTTAAGGAAAGCTGGTTAGAAATAAAGCAAGCTAAGGCTGAGCATTTACAAGTAATAATGAGCCTTTGTGTGTTATTTGGGTCCTGGGCAGCAGGCCCCTAAAGAGTAAAGAGCAAAAAGAGTCAACAGCAAGAAAACAACCAACATAGCAACTATAAAGGTTTCTGAATCTTCAACCCGGAGATATTTCTGGCAGCAATCATCCATGTTTGTGTCATGTGACTTTACTGACGATTCTGTGAAGACCCAACTTAGAAGCTGTGTACCGTACTTGCTCAGTCCACATCATTTAGTGTCAGTGGACTCCTCCTGAAACACAAGGCCAGATTTTATTTATTGCATATGATGAAATACTACTCTTATAGCTATATACAGTTTAATCATGAGAAAAACACCTTTAATATCCTATTTTATTCCTCATCATGAAAGTCAAATTAGTTTATCTTTGGTTTTAGTGCTAGAATGCTTGATTTTTTTTAAATTACTATTTCAGTTATTTCCTTGAAATTCATAAAAAATATTGTTAAATCAATTAGGTGTTGGAATTAGGACAGATTTTGCAACCATCTTATTAGTATCTCAACCCACTCTTCTGTTATTTTACACTATAAATTTATATTGAGTCTCAATATAATCACTGATGATTATAATAGCAATATATTCATCACTTTGAAAAAAATCCTATGTCCTCTACATCATGCAGTATCAAATAGTGAGTCAATATGCCATTATTTATGCAACAATAAGTGGTCACTCTCATCTCATTATAGCTTAATTTTTTCTTTATTTACCTTTAAATAATAATGATCACATACTATATCAAATAGATGATTTAAGAATTCTCTGTGTTATATTATCAATATTTAATTTGTACACCTATTTTAAATTTTTGTTGTGTAGGCTGATACTGAGTGTGGTGTTGAATAACCCATGAGACTAACCTATATCCACAACAGAGATGATTTTTTGATTAAGATTATTAATATCGTAAGACATACCTTAAGTGTGGCAATAGTTTCTCATAGTAGACTAGATATAAAGAAGCTCTATACTAGGCCCTCTGCATAAGCAAGACAACTTTGTAGCTTGATCTGCTTAATGGGCCCCCTGGCAGTAGGATCAGAATCCATCCCTGGTGCATGAGCAGACTTTTTGGAGCCCATTTTCTATGGTTGGACACCTTAATGCAGGGTGAGGGGCTTGGACCTAACTCAACTGAATATACCAAGCTCTATTGACTCCCCATGGGAGGCCTTACCTTGTCTGAGGAGGGAATGGGAGGTGGGTTGGGGGAGGGAAGACTGGGAGGCAGAAGGAGGGAAGAGAGGGGGATTTGTGGTTGGTATGCAAAATGAACAAAAAATTTCTTAATAAAATAGAAACTGTAGAAAAAAAGCTTTATGCCTTTTGCCTGCTTGACTTCATATCTTCCTACTCAGTTCGTTTAATTTCTGAGTTTATGTACTATACTTCTGTTGTCACCACTGTTGCTGGCATCATTAGCTGCCATCAGAATCTATCAGTTGACACTGATGGCCAACATCTCTCCAAGACTCCTCTAGATATTCAGTTCCCCATTGTGACCTCTGAGGTATCCAATTACTGATTTCTATCCTTACTATTGTTGAATAGTCATGTTGTACTTAGCAAAATATATCCTGTAAGTCAGTGTACTAGATCCCTTTTAATATACATTTATACTCTTGACACTTTTTCTTCTGATGATTGTTTGTACTAGCCTACATACCTGGACTCTCATAAAACCTTTTCAGGTGAAGAGGGGTAGTGAGTCTAAAGTGATTAATAATCCTTGGTCTGGTTTTTAAAATAGTATACAGCATGCTAATTTTGACAAAAGACAGTCTATACAATTTACTAGGCCTCACTGTGTTTCCACAAAATGATGGTGAAGATATTTACTTATATGTAGCAGTAGGTAGACTTAAGTTTCTGTTCTGTTACAAAGACTCACCTCAATGATTAAATGGGTAAAATGCATTATTTTGTTTTTGCCTAGAAGTTTATTATTCTTTCATTGAATTTTGGGTTTGAGAGATTAAGATTAAAGACATCTAGGAACTATACTTGGACTATGCATTTAAAAAATTACTCTCTAGGTCAAGTTTTAGGAGAGTGATATTCCTCTCAAGCACAATTTCTCAACGTGGAGGTACAATTACCCTTTTATAGGTGTAGACTAAGACCTTCAGAAAACACAGATATATAAAATTCAATTCATAACAGTAGCCAAATTACAGTTATAAAATAGCAACAAAATAATTTTATAGTTGAGGTCATTACAACATGAGGAACTGTATTAAATGTCACAGAAATCAGAAGACTGAGAACCCATGCTCTAGAATCATCTCATTTAAATTGACTGTCTTGATTTTTTTCCAAATTGTCATTATTATCATTAATTTTGAAAAGTAATATTCCCAATAATCCACTGTTAAATAATATACAAAAGAAAACTGGTAGCATGTTAATATTTTTTAAAAATATGTCAATAAAAATAAGACAACTGTGTAGATAATTAAAATTGAAGAAAATAAAGTTGTGATGATTTAGTCATTATTACAATAGTCTATTCTCTTAGTAAATTCCAGTATTATTGTACTTAATTATTTGAATAGTTTTACCATAGATGAGTATAATAATTGAATATAACTGAATACCCAGAGAAGTGAAATAAATTATTTCAAATTATACTAAATATTAAAATCATTAACATTCCACTTTGTATTTTAGGTTCATGAAGCTTACAATAAGCACATTATTTGATGTATTGTATAAAAATGTGCATTAAAATTTATACATATTTTCTTATTAGGAAAAGCTCCCAAAGAAAATTTGAGGAGAAACTCCCAGTTATGAAGAGCACTAACTTCTTAAATATGCATTAAAAGTTATTGAGCTCAAATGACACTGATAATGCATAAAATTTAAAGAAAGACAGCTTCTAATTTATAAACAAAAACAGAACATTTGCAATTGAGAAAACAGTATTAACAATTCAGTTTATATATCTATATCAATATTGCATGTATTACTTATAATATATAATACATATATATGTATTATGTATAATTTCCAATAATGAAAGCTAGATCATCATTGGCATTCATATAAACTCCTGTATAAGGAATAGATGAATAGTTAAAAAAAGTGGGACATGAGAAATGTAATCCTAAGAATAAATGTGACTGTAAGGGTCTGTTGTCATTCTCTTCAACACTGATAAGTACTCTAGATATAATTCTACGTTTGTCTAATATTGTTCAGTAACCCAATGTAATAGTAGTGTAATGTATTGTTTTATAATTTTGAAGGTATATTGTTATTATGTTTAAAGTGTTATATTAATTTAGAGTAGGAATCTTATATACATCTTGTTACACTTTTGAAATGATTATAGTTAGTTGCACACTCCAAGAGAAAGAAATAAGTGGTCAAGAACACGATTACTTTCTGCATCTTTGTCCTGAAACCAGACATCTGTTGCTAGATAGTGTCTTCCGGACATGACAGGGGGTCTGCACCTATGAAAACTTACCCACAATTGCCTAATGAAGACCTAAATGACCACATGAGTCAACACGCCAATGTGGTAAGAGAAAATTTAACAAGATCCCAGCATGAGATGAAGAGCTACAAGCAATAATGACTGCTGGCAGAGGAAGAACTGTCTATCTGTCTGCCTGTCTGTCTGTTAGTAGGTGTGACATTTATAACTTTAGAAAGAGTCATGAAGTTAAAAAGACATGGGGAGACAGTAATAGCTGGATGAGAGAGAGAGAGAGGGATTAGAAACAATATAATTACACCATTCATGAAATTATACAAAATTAAAAATTATAATAAAAAATATAAGAGTAGGGTTACTTCACATAAACTGAGGTTTATGACTCTGGATGTGACATTTCTAGATCCTGTATTCCAATTACTCCTGATTTTTCTTTAGCATTTACTTTCAATTTTGTAATATCTCAACACAGTGCATAACAGGTACTCCATAAATGTTTACTACATGGATGAAAAATGACATTATGACTCATGAAATATTACCTGCATTGTTTTGTGTACACAGTTCAATCTTTCAATGACAAGAGTTATCAGAATAATTAGATCATACAAATGTGTGAAGCTAATATGAAAGACCAAATTCAGAGCTACAAATATAATGACTTATGCTCTAAAACTGATTAATACTGAAAACATATGGTAGCTTTGTACTAATAATGACATTGAATACTCAGACTTCTCTTACCTACTCTTCTCTCATTGTCCTCCTTCTCCTTCTCCTCCCCTCACTCCTCCTCCCCTTCCTCCTTACACACCTTCTATCTTCTTCCATGCTGGGAATTAGACTTAAGGCTACACACATGCTACACAAGTGACTTAACACTCAAATGTCATTCCCATGCTTCCTCTCCCAGTTCAAAGTTGTTAATATGCAGTAAGAAGGAAGACCAGACACAGTTTGATATTATTTAATGATTTTATAATTATCTACATTGTTATTCTAAACCTGTGAATATATTTTATACTTCTAAAAATTTGTTGGCTGCATAAAAGTCACTATTCTTGTTTTAGGCTTTATTCTATTTGAAAGTGACTAATCACTCCCTATATAACTATCTTATAAAACTAAAGTACAAATTATTTCATCATTTAAATATAGTCATATTTACACATGCAATTAACATTAATTAAAATGTCTTATGTGGTTTTGTTTGTTTGTTTGTTTGTTTGTTTGTTTTTTGAGACAGGGTTTCTCTGTGTAGTTTTGGTACCTGTCCTGGATCTCACGCTGTAGAATAGACTGGCCTCCTACTCACAGAGATCCTCCTGGCTCTGCCTCCTGAGTGCTGAGATGAAAGGTGTGCACCACTGCCACCCAGCAGCATTTTATTTATAACTGGAAAAATGTGCACATTTTACTATATAGAATATACTTATATTTATGCATGATCAAAAAGCTAAATACCACTAATTAATATAAGCATTTTATTATACTTGCATCAATTTTGGGGATCAAAAATTTAAAATTCACTCCATTAGCAATTTTGAAATTAGTTTGTTTTACTGTTGTTAGTTACCTAATTCTTTATTTATTGGATTTATTTATCTTAACAAAGATAATCCATCTTTGATCATCTCAGCAACCTTAATCACTATCCTAAACCCCTAGTACTTTGCTTTCCACTCACTTTTCTTAGAAGCTTAAGCTTCGCTAATGGGAAACAACATGAGATATTTATTTTTATTAAGTTAGCATTTTAAATTAGCCAAATAACTTTGAGATTTATTTTTGTTTTAACATAAGGAGATCAAGGGGATACAAATTGGAAAGGAAGAAGTCAAGCTTTCACTATTTGCAGATGACATGATAGTATACTTGAGTGTCCCCAAAGATTCAACCAAGGAACTCATACACCTTATAAACATCTTCAGTAATATAACAGGATACAAGATTAACTCAAAAAAAATCAGTAGCCCTCCTATGTACAAATGACAAATGGGCTGAGAAAGAAATCAGAGATACATCACCCTTTACAATAGCCACAAATGATATAAAATACCTTGGGGTAACTCTAACTAAGCAAGCAAAGGACCTGTATGACAAGAACTTTAAGTCCCTGAAGAAAGAAATTGAAGAAGATGTCAGAAAATGGAAAGATTTCCCATTCTCATGGATAGGTAGGATTAACATAGTAAAAATGGCAATCTTACCAAAAGCAATCTACAGATTCAATGCAATCCTCATCAAAATCCCAACACAATTCTTCACAGACTTGGAAAGAACAAAACTCAACTTCATATGGAAAAACAAAAACCCAGGATAGCCAAAAGAATCCTGTACAATAAAACAACTGCTGGAGGTATCACGATCCCTGACCTCAAGCTCTACTATAGAGCTACAGTAATAAAAACAGCTTGTTACTGGCATAAAAACTGACATGTGGACCAATGGAATCGAACTTAAGACCCTGACATTAATCCGCACAATGGAAAAAAGAAAGCATCTTCAACAAATGGTACTGGCATAACTGGATATCAATATTGAACCTAGCCTAGTTCAGTGAACGACTTGGAAGCTGAGTTTGATTTTCATGGAAGTTGGCTGTAGAGACCTATATAAAGCCAGTATTTCTTCAGAAACACCAGAAATGATTTGAAGCAAATTTTGTATTTACATAACCCTTTTCCCTCCATTCAGGTGGAACCAGACACTAGCTTTTTGTCCTGTTTACAGACAGGAGAGAGGATGTGAGAAATGTAAGTATGTGCTCCCATCCACTGAATTGTATCTTTTATTCTCTCTGTGATATCCCCAATGTTTTCAGCACTATACCCAATTACCTTCTCTCAGGAAAGACAATCTCATTATAGATATCTCATTGTAGATTTAAATTATTATCATCTCAGGGGATTGACGGCTGGAAAGACTTCTCCTTTGTTTTACTAATGCATGTCCTCTACTCATCATGATTTGATATGTTTATTTAGTATTTTCAACTTAACTTTCCTTTCAAAATTGTAATTATATTATATATATTTTATCTGCCCCCAAAGTTATAACTAACTTTTTACCAAAGGACAAAAAAGTTTATGTTTGCCATTAGAACAGTTTCCAGAAATAAAATCTATTGGATAAAAAGACCAAATAGTTTTATCTCTATTGAAAATGAGATATTCACAGTCTTGTTTAAAATCCCAAAAAGGTTGTATTATAATTATTTATTAACTTAATTTCTAAATGTAGAATGATTGTGATACCCTTTTCCATCTTCTCCATGAATGAATAGTGTGGAACTAGGGTTATCAAGGAACTGAAGTCCAATAAATAAATAAATAAATAAATAAATAAAGTTGTATTTTTTACATTTTAAAAAGTTTTGCATTGTGTTTATTTTTATTGTATGAATGTTTTGCCTACTTACATGTATGTTCACCCAGTGTGTGCTTAGTCTCTGTGTAAGGCAGAGGAGACCATCAGATCCCCTGGAACAGGAGTTATAGGAAACTGTGAGCAGGGTGTGGGTTCTCGAAAGAGAACCTAGGTCCTCTGCAAAATCAGCCAGTGCTCTTAACTTCTGAGCTATTTCTCCAGGACACTACAATTATATTGTTAATACCATATTAAAAGAGAATTTTTTCCTTAGCTTCCTAATCATTGAATTAGATACGGTTGCTTCATGTGATTGTTTTTCATTTTTCCTGTAAATGAGCTTTATAGTAGAATGAAGTGAATAATACGTAATACATTTTTCTCTATGAAGGAAATTGAATTCCAAGTATCATCACCTGAGTTTTAAATATGATTCTGTTTATTTCAATCTTTGATGAAATACGTTTGATTATATTTTCTTTAATTGTTCATACTAAGGAAATTGCATGCGTCAGATGCATGGTTAAGTAAATGCTTCTCAAGCTGTGATATAAGATGTATTTATGATTTCCTTGAAAATATTTGTGAAAATGAAAGTGAATATTAACTTAGAGGCCATGCAATTAATTATTATGATGATGTATTTTTAAACTGTGAATCATTTCAATCATTTTATGAAAATGTAACTCTACTAAATTAAGTTCCCGTGATTTTTCTGAGAGGGGTAAGGAGAAACTTGATTGTATACTCTTTTTTCCTGTTCTATTTTATCATTCATAATATTGTTATATAAAGTACTATTATGATTGTCATTTATGTTTCCCAGTATTGATTTTATTTTAAAAATGTAAAACCAAGTGATTATCATCTTTTTTTCAAATCAAGCATGCTTTTGTTTTCAATATATTGTGTATTTTAGCTTATTTAGCATCCATGCTACACTAGTTCTTGCATAATAAAGAAATGATATAAGATATTCAAAGAGGGCTATGGTTTCAGTAGAAAGAAGAGAAACATTATGGTACAGGAAGAGTTAAATTGGGGTGAGAGATGAGAGATCATGGGTTTGTTTTCTAGGACCCATAATGTGGCTTATAGTAGTCTGTAAAGCCAATTTTGGGAGGTCCAACACCCTCTTCTGCCCACATGTTCTGCACTTATGTACTTATAGATGATACACACAAACACACACACAAAATAAATAAATAAATAAATAAATAAATAAATAAATAAATAAATAAATAAATACCTATTTTAAAAACACAAACACGTCAAATTGGGTGGAGAAAATCCCACAAGGCCTCATCCCAATACAAGGCAATATAGGCAGCAAGGTATAACCATGAATAGGAGAGGTAGTCCTCCTCAGGGACAAGCACACCAATTGGTTGTCCAGTGCCAAATGGTTAGCCCTGAAAACATACATATAGGTAACATTATATGTACTGAACGGGTTATATTTAAGAATGTATATGTATATACATGGACATATAAGCATGGAAAACATTTATGTGAAGGCCACAAATTAGGAGAGCAGGGAGGGATATATAAGAGGATTTGAAGAGAGGGAAAGGAAGAGAGAAATGCTGTAATTAAATTATAAACTAAAAATTTAACAACAGTCACAACAAAAACAAGACTCCCAAAGTTGCATAGTAAATTTGATCCCCCTTTAAAATTCCGTCCCTGCTCTTTATTATGGGTCATTAGCTATGAAGACCGTTAAGGTTTTTCAACATCAGAAAAGACAGGATAATCTGGTTTCTCTTATCATCACCTTGCTTTACAACTGACTGGCTTCAGTGATATAGTGATCAAACCAATGTTCAGTATATATAACAATAGAATCTTCACAAATTCTTGTCTTCATGAAGGCAGATGTATCTGTATGTTTAGCAGACTATGTCTCAAAAAACCTTACTGTCTCCTGTAACGACCATAAATACATAATGACAGAGAACAAACACGTAACTGTGATAAACCTACCTGCTGAAAATGGGCAATCTGAGACATTTCCTGGAGTACATTTCAAAAACTGATTGATAAGAATTACAAATTCTAGTTGCTATGGCAGTGGAGTTATTTTCTTGGTTCTGTCCTCTGCAATATTCTCCCCTGTCTATTATCCTTCATGGTTCCAACTGAGTCTGACCTTTTTTAGGGATACATGACTTTCACAATCCATTTTCTACCAGTGAAAATTCACAGATCCAGGATGCTTCCAGTGTTGAAATATCGCATTATAAAATGTCTACTGGCTTTTTTCTTTTTGTTATTTCTTGCTTGTTAATTTTTGTCTTTATAATCCTTTCAATTCCTTTATATCACAATACACTTTTTAGACAGAATTAGGTGCATACCTGTGTTTTCTTTTAATGAAATTGTGTTTTTGTTTTAATGTTTCCTCTATCATCTTTGAAATTTACTTCTACTATTAGTTTTAGTTTAGCTTGCTCGTTATTGATTCAAAATATTTCTAAACATAACCCTTTAATCTCAAGGAAATATCCTTAAAACAACATTTTCTGGGGGAAAAATGTGTGAAATACTTAAAACCTTAAAGACTTATTTTATTTTCTATTAAAAATATTCTCTGTCTTCAGCTTGTTTTATAAGATTTGTGGTTTTCAAACATGGAAATCCTAACTTTTGAAACAATTAACTAATGAGGAAGTCTTCTAAGAGAAGATCTTGATTTTAGGAAAGTTTGTTTCATTTAATTTATCGTTACATAAGTAACCACTTCTATTTTAAAATACTATATCATTTGTAACATATATTGAAAACAGTCATAAATCTTTGCATACTGTCTTAGTTGTCTTAGTTAGGGTTTCTATTGCAGTGACCAAACACCATAATCAAAAAGCAAGTCAAGGAGGAAAGGGTTTATTTGGCTTACCCTTCAGAATCCCTATTCATCATTGGGAGAAGACAGGACAGGAACTCAAACAGGGCAGGATCCTGGAAGCAGAAGCTGATTCAGAGGCCATGGATGGGTGCTGCTTATTAGCTTGCTTCCACGGCTTGCTTAGCTTATCTTGTTATTGAACCCAGGGCCAATAGCTTAAGGATGGAACCCCTCTCCATGGGCTGGGCCCTCCCCCATTGATCACTAAATGAGAAAATGCCTTAGAGCAGGATCTCATTGAGGCATTTCCTCCACTGAGACTCCCTCCTCTGATGACTCTAGTTTGTGTCAAGTTGACACAAAACCAGCCAGTACACATACTAGTGCTTTCTCTACTTTTTTTTTTTTACTACATGCTCACTTAACCTATATTCTGATACAGAATACAGAAATAATAGTTTGACCATTGCTTTACCATAGTATTAAAAAATTCCACAATTTAGTGGAGGATAGCTCATTACTAATGTTGTTTTATCTTATATAATCAGAAATCTCCACAGTGTAGATTTATAGTCTATACTCAATGAACTTGAGATGTCTCCTTTAATAGTCTTAGTAAACTTGGGAAGTAGTAAAAACATCCCCATTAGTGGCTCTGTCCTTGGAGAAATTAATTTGCCTCCTGTTGCTCTTCATTTGGATTATGGCCTTATGAAAATTTCTCTACCAATTTTGATATGTCAGCTGATATTTTCATCAAGCTTGCCTTGTGTAGCAACCACTGATCTGAGATTTCATTGGTACAGAAACCCTATCATGTCTAGCAGACACTTTTGTTAGGCATCTGCCCCTGTGACATGTACAATCTTTCAGAGCCCCATACACATTTTCTCAAATTATCATCCCTAAAGACATATAAATGCAAGCAACAATAAATGAACTCAGTAGGTTTCATACATATGTATGGCTGTGTATATGTATGTATATTACATATATGTGTGTGTGCCTCTGTGTGTGTGTGTGTTGTTGTTGTTGTTGTTAAAAAAGCTAAAAGCTATAGCATAATCCGTAGTTAGAGAAACTTCAAAGCTCACCCCTAGTGACCACTTCCTAAAACAAGGCCATGACTCTTAATCCTTTTAATTCCTTTAAATACTGCCACTCCCTGATGATTAAGCATTCAAACATATGAGCCTATGGGGGCATTTCTTATTCAGGCCCCCACAATCAGCATGTTCTTTTTCCAGTTGAGCCAACTCACTAGCTGCAAATATGTGATGTCTGAATATGTAAACTAAAAGATACCCAGAATATGATTTCAGTGATACTTTCTTTTGAGAACCAAAGGCTAATGCTATCAATTCAAACAAAGCATGGTTTAGACACAGTTGTCATTGGCGATATTTCTCTCATTTCCAGACTTAAATTAAAACTTTTAGCAACTAATAAAGAATCCATGCTGAAGTGAAATTCAACAATGGCATTTAACAATTTAATTTATTTAATTTTAACAATTGAATAAGAATAAAATACCAAAGTCATATAATTTAATTTAAAGATAAAAAAAGACCAAAGTCATATAATTTTAATACATAATATAGTCTTCCTTAGACCACAACATGACCAATTATCAATAGGTTCAATTAAATAAGAATTGAAATATATGCTACCAGTCATGTATTTGCTAGCAGCCTTTTTCTGCACGTAAGAAAGAGGTAAGCCTTTTCAAATGATAAAAGCATTAACCAGCTCATTTTCCTAGAGTGGTCCTGTGCACAGGTCTATTCTGAGTGAGAGCTTTTGAGGTCTTAGTGTTTCCCTCCTCACTCTTCTGGGTTTTGCAAAGTTACGAAACTACAAGCCCACTTATTGCCCCTGGATAATCATGTGGCACTAGTAAGTCTTTTTGCACTTTTTGAGCCATTTTTAGATATTTTGTGAGCTTCCCCATTCTTCCAAAGAGGAATCATCGTGTGTGTTTATATGCTACACATAGTTTGTTAATAGTTTCATAAAGGCACAAAATTAATAATAAAGAACATAAACAAAAGAGTCTGTGGAAAACATAATTTGCCTGGAAAACAACTTCACTAGCATTATAGACTATTTCTTATTATATATGAATAAATATTTATGTTAGTAAGTGCAAGTAGACATAATTATGGAAACTGTTAAGCTGATCATCAGTTCAATTTGTTTCTGTCAAAATATAACTAAGAAAACAGTTTACTCATTTTAAACTTACCAGGCAACTACTTTGTAAGTGAAACTTAGAAGAACAACATATTTGAAAAAATAGGAAATCACTTAAAACAAAATCACTTTTAAGTTTTGAAGACTAAAAATAAAGTTCATTTGATACTTCCTAGTGATAATTATGGGAACAGTGTTTAGAAAACAATTTTACTACCAGGTTTAAATTAAGATGCAGAAAAATGAGATAATTAACTTTTTTATTTTCTTAAAAATGTAGCTTTCAAGGAATCTCTATTGGATATCTAAAAATAGGATGCTTCACAAGGTGTTTGAATTATCCCAAGAAAGACATACCTAGATGATGTCATTGCTGTTAAATTGCTGTAGGACTACAGTCTTAGTGTTATGATTACTAGCTAAACATGACCAAGTGTTAGAGTGGGATGTTTGCTTTCTAAAATGAACAGAGTTTATGCCTTCACTCATGGTTGTGTGATTTTAAAATTAGATCTCATTTTGTATGCAAATTTAAAGAACACATTGATTCTTATATATTTATACTATGATAAAATATTAATTTATATATCATTTATATGTATAGCTTACCTTCTACTTTTACTAAATATCTTGATTGCTTGAATGCATGCATATGTATGTAATATGGTTTCACAAACAGAGAATTTGTCACATCATTTATCATTATAAGGGCATAAAATAATAACATGTTTAATAAGGTCTATGTAATTTATTTGGACAGCTGTAACTACAACGTGGATATTCCGGAAAATGTTATATTTATGGACTACGTTACATGTTCCAAAGCAGAAAGGTTTTTTGAATTTTAATATTGAATTTTGATATTGCTATAAATGTAAACATTATTCTACAATGGGTATATCTGTTTTGATGCAATTAATCTTTAATTATAAACATGTAAATTTTTACTTCATATGCCCACATTCAATTATGAAGAAATAGTTCACTGATTCTTTTTTTTTTTTTTTTTTTTTTTGGTTTTTGGAGACAGGGTTTCTCTGTGTAGCTTTGCGCCTTTCCTGGGACTCACTTGGTAGTCCAGGATGGCCTCGAACTCACAGAGATCCACCTGACTCTGCCTCCCGAGTGCTGGGATTAAAGGCGTGTGCCACCACCGCCCGGCAGTTCACTGATTCTTTTCTGAAACCAGGTAGTCAGATTTAAAAAAAAAATACCTGGCATACTATATTAAATATGTCATCCCTTCTAACTTGAATTTTTTGTAATAATAATTCTTTTTTGTTGTTTTTTGTTTGTTTGTTTGTTTTTTCTAAGGTAAAACTTAGGGAGCAAATGACAGTTCAAACTCATTCTTCCACATTCACTATCCAAAAATTGTTCTTTATTTCATCCATATGGAGAAGTGATTATCTGTAATTCTGCTATCTAAGAAGTGATTGGGAACTCATGCCTTTCCAAAGACAGATTTAAGAATATTTTGTATACTAGGTGCCCACAGATTAATTGTTTCTTAGAAATAAATGTATTTCACAGGAGAAATTTAACCATTCTACCAAAAATAATATATGCTAAGAAACGTAATAAGAGTCCTATTAATTTGTTTCCTTTCAAACATACAATGAGGTAAATTTATACTCTTATAAATTTGGAAATGATAGAAGCATTAACCAGCTCATTTTCCTAGAGTGGTCCTGTACACAAAGAACAACAGGTAACAAAGGAATGCTGAGAGGTGGAAAATTTGTCTTCCTCAGAGAACATGTGACTGGTTATTCAATACTAAGTGGATGTAGCCATAACTTTTCTCAGGTCTCACCTGCACCATGGTCCTCTGTTCCTCCAGTCCTACCTGGCCCTGTAGTCCCTCAGCTGCTTGTAAAATAATCATTCAGAGGCTTAATATTATTTACAAACTGTATGGCCTATGTCAGGCTTCTTGCTAGCTAGCTCTTATAGTTTAACTCAATCCATAACTATTAATACATATATATATATATATATATATATATATATATATATATAGTCTGTCACTTTAATGGCATCCCATTACATAGTGTTTCTAGATTGGCAGTCTGGTGTCTTCCTCACTCTGCCTTTCTCTTTCCTGTCTCCTTGAATTTCCCACCTGCCTATAAACTGTCTTACCATAGGCCAAAGCATCTTGTTTATTAACCAATGAGAACATCATATATTCATAGGGTACAGAAAGACATTCCCCAGCATGTGGACACATTTTTATTTTATTTTTTTTATTTTATAATTTAATTTAATTTTACATATCAGCCACGGATTCCCTTGTTCTCCCCTCTCCCGCCGCCCCACCCCCCGCCTTTCCCCCACCCAGCCCCCATTCCCATCTCCTCCAGGGCAAAGACTCTCCTGGGGATTCAGTTCAACCTGGTAGATTCAGTTCAGGCAGGTCCAATCCCCTCCTCCCAGGCTGAGCTAAGTGTCCCTGCATAAGCCCGAGGTTCAAAACACCAGCTCATGCACTGAGGACAGGTCCCGGTCCCACTGCCTGGATGCCTCCCAAACAGTTCAAGGTAATCAACTGTCTCACTTTTCCAGAGGGCCTGATCCAGTTGGGGGCTCCTCAGCTGTTGGTTCATAGTTCATGTTTCCATTTGTTTGGCTACTCATCCCTGTGCTTTTTCCAATCTTGGTCTCAACAATTCTCGCTCATACAATCCCTCCTCTTTCTCGCCAGTTGGACTCCTGGAGCTCGACCTGGGGCCTGGCTGTGGATCTCTGCATCTGGTTCCCTCAGTCATTGGATGAGATTTCTAGCATGACAGTTAGGGTGTTTGGCCATCCTATCACCAGAGTAGGTCAGTTCAGGCTGTCTCTCGACCATTGCCAGCAGTCTGTTGTGGAGGTATCTTTGTGGATTTCTGGGGACCTCTCTAGCACTTTGCGTCATCCTATTCTCATGTGGTCTTCATTTATCATGGTCTCTTATTCCTTGTTCTCCCTCTCTGTTCTTGATCCAGCTGGGATCTCCCACACTCCTAAGCTCTCTTTCCCTCGAAACTTGCCCTTCATTACCCCCACTCACGTCCAGGTTGTTCATGTAGATCTCATCCATTTCTCTGTCATTGGGTGATCCCTTTGTCTTTCTTAGGATCCTGTTTTCTAGGTAGCCTCCCTGCAGTTGTGAGTAGCGGTCTAGTCATCTTTGTTTTACATCTAGTATCCTCCTATGAGTGAGAACATACCATGTTTGTCTTTTTGAGTCTAGGTTACCTCACTCAGGATGATTTTTTCTAGATCCATCCATTTGCCTGCAAACTTCATGATGTCATTGTTTTTCTCTGCTGAATAGTATTCCATTGTGTATATGTACCATATTTTATTTATTCATTCTTCAGTTGAAGGGCATCTAAGTTGTTTCCAGGTTCTGGCTATTACAAACAATGCTGATGTGAACATAGCTGAGCAAGTGCCCTTGTGGTATGATTGAGCATTCCTTGGGTATATGCCCAAGAGTGGTATATCTGGGTCTTGGGGGAGATTGATTCCCAGTTTTCTAAGAAAGCGCCATATTGATTTCCAAAGTGGTTGTACAAGCTTGCATTCCCACCAGCAGTGGAGGATAGTTCCTCTAGCTCCACATCCTCTTCAGCATAAGCTGTCTTCAGTGTTTTTGATTTTAGCCATTCTGACAGGTGTAAAGTGGTATCTGAGAGTCATTTTGATTTGCATTTTCCTGATGATTAGGGATGTTGCGCAATTCCTTAAATGTCTTTCAACCATTTGAGTTTCCTCTGTTGAGAATTCTCCATTTAGTTCTATAGACCATTTCTTAACTGGACTGTTGGGCATTTTGATGTCTCATTTCTTGAGTTCTTTATGTATTCTGGATATCAGCCCTCTGTCAGATGTGGGTTGTTAAAGACCTTTTCCCATTCTGTAGGCTGTCTCTTTGCCTTGTTGACCATATCCTTTGCTCTACAAAAACTTCTCAGTTTCAAGAGGTCCCATTGATTGATTGTTTCTCTCAGTGTCTGTGCTACTGGTGTTAAATTTAGGAAGTGATTTCCTATGCCAGTGCATTCAAGACTACTTCCTACTCTCTCTTCTATCAGGTTCAGAGTAACTGGATTTATGTTGAGGTCTTTGATCCACTTGGACTTAAGTTTTGTTCACGGTGACAGATCTGGATCTATTTGTAGCCTTCTACATGTTGATATCCAGTTATGCTAGCCTGGAACTCACAGAGTTCTTTATATATTCTGGATTTCAGCCCTCTGTCAGATGTGGGGTTGGTGAAGACCTTTTCCCATTCTGTAGGCTGTCACTTTGCCTTGTTGACAATAATATCCTTTGCTCTACAAAAGCTTCTCAGTTTCAAGAGGTCCTATTGATTGATTGTTTCTCTCAGTGTCTGTGCTACTGGTTTTATATTTAGGAAGTGATCTCCTATGCCAATGCATTCAAGACTACTTCCTACTCTCTCTTCTATCAGGTTCAGAGTAACTGGATTTATGTTGAGGTCTTTGATCCACTTGGACTTAAGTTTTGTGTACGGTGACAGATCTGGATCTATTTGCAGCCTTCTACTCATTGATATCCCGTTATGCTGGCCTGGAACTCAGAGATCTGCCTGCCTTTGCCTCCCGAGTGCTGGGATTAAAGGCATGCACCACCACTGCCTGGCAATATATGTGTTTCTTATAGTTCACCTTGGGGTGTTTTTCTTCTGGTTGTTTGTTTGTTTTATCTTAAATTGACACATTTTTAAATTATAAAACATGTGTAAGCCCTAGTATAAATAGTAGTACTAGAAAGTGTTATGCAGGCTGCTAGGGGAGAGAAGACAGCATTGTTCTTATCCAGTACTTTACCTTTAATTCTGCAATACAAGCTTTCAGCATAAGATGTGCACATTGTTACAATAATGGTAAGATTATTGAAATAACCAACTGCTCCCTTGATGACATATGAGGCCTGTTCCACAGGAAGAAGTCATGGAAATTTGAGGAAAAGGAGTTGGAAAGACTGAGAGCCAGACGACAGGGAAAACAGTATGGTGATATTGTGTTCCCCAATATATCGTGCACCCTAATAAATTTATCTGGGGTCAGAGACGAGAACAACCACTATATTAAACATAGAGGTTAGGCAGTGGTAGCACAAACGCCTTTAACCCTAGCATTCCAGGAGCGGAGATCTGTCTGGATCTCTGTGAGTTCAAAGCCACACTGGAAACAGCCAGGCATAGTGAGTCATGCCTTTTATCCCAGGAAATGATCACGGAAAGGAATATAAGGTGTGAGGACCAGGAACTAGAGCTGGTTAAACTTTTAGGCTTTGAGCAGCAGTTTATCTGAGACCCATTTAGATGAGGACACAGAAGCTTCCAGTCTGAAGAAACAGGATCAGCTGAGGAATTGACAAGGTGAGTTAGCTGTGGCTTGATCTGCTTCTCTGATCTTTCAGCGTTCACCCCAATACCTGGCCCCAGGTTTGTTTTTATTAATAAGACTCTTTAAGATTCATGCTACAAACAGTTATTAAATGGCATATCTAATGGGCAGGAGATAGCTGTTAAACAAATTAACTTGAAATAGCTATAGATATACCTGGACAAAACTTCTGTGATCAGTTAAGCCCAAAGTTCCATCCTTGATGAAAGAAGTACTCCTAAGTCACCACTACTAGCTGAAGAGATATGGCAGTTAATGACTGTGGGGGCAGGAGGATCTTATTTCTTTTAGGGTGGCTACTGGTAGATTGCCTAAGCCTTAGTGGCTGATCACACACATACATGCTCATAGGAGCAGCACTAAGTGAACTTGCCAATTTTTAAAGAAAAGGGCATGAATCTCAAGCTGCATGGGAAAATGACAGTTAGAAGCAGGGAATCAAGGTGGATATGATGAAGATAGATTGTATATATGCATATTATTTATTTCTTGTAAACTGATGTATCATACCAGGAAACAAAAATAATTTGTCAGGAAGAAAGGAGAGGTTAGTAAATGTAATACATTCATTAGTTTTGACATCTTGCCCCACTTTCAGAAAGAGTTTCAAATTCCTAATTGTGTTGTTTATTACTGGACTTTCATTTTCTTTTTAATCATATTTTTTCTGCAAGCTTATAGACATTTTAAACTTCTTTGAACTTTGCTATGCACGCCTACATAGCAATTTACATCAATACGTTATTTTAAAGGTCTTATCTGTTTTTTCTCAGTAAAATATACTTTATATTTCCGATTTGCTTGAGTTGCAATAGTTGGCACTGTTTTTTTATTCAATTTGTTTTGATCTCTTTTTCAACTTTATCTTTAAGAAAGACATTTGAGACTCTGCCTACATAAAAATAACTGTGTGCTATTTCCTACTTGTTTTAGTGACTATAACATAAAACATTCTGTATTCTAGACAATTTTAGAATGTTCAAACTTTGGCTTAGTATAATTTTTTCTGATAAGAAAATTGATATTAATATAAATTTACTTTAATAATTAAGATAGCACTGTCTTTCAAGCTAATTTCCAAGAATTTTCATAGAATATAACCCTGTTTTCAAAAGTTTCATATAAATGTATTTAGTTGAACATAACGTGTCCAGAAAAATCAATGTGATTTGCCTTATCTTTTTCATTTTCTTATACATATTTGTTAGTATTTTGAATTTTTTTCTGATTCTGCTCTTTTCCCGCTATATTTCTTCTTCAAATGCCTAAATGTCAAATGTGACTCCTCCTGATATTTTATAGTTGAATTTTTATTCTCTGATTTTTAATCTTCTTTTTCTGTATTGGAAAACTATGCTAAGAAAAATGAAATATTATAATTTCTCCTTTTGTTTTGTTTTGTTGTGGCAGTGAATATGAATTTTATGAAGTCATCAACTATTTATCAGTTTTTTTCTTATGTGATGTTTATAAGTTTGATTTGCATTCTTTATCTATTTCATTTCTTACTTATAAACAAAATTAGAAGTTGATTTTATCAATTGGTCTTCTCTACATTTATAAAGCTTATTATAGGGTTTTAGCAAAAGCCAAAGAGTGTTTCATGTGTTAATGCAAATTTTTGCCTACAAAGCTTTAACTATTCCAAAGAAAGTGTGTGTGTATGTGTGTGTGTGTGTGTGTGTGTGTGTGTGTGTCCAAAAACATATACATCTTAGTCTGTTTGGTTATTTGTTTGTACATGATTTCAAGACTGACTATTCTTCATTTGATGGCAAGTAGCAGGTCTTATCCGGGGAAGTCTAATTTTCGTTCTTCCAGCAGTCATTAGTTGCTATAACTGTTTGTCAAGACATGAGATCCCATGAAAATTTCTCCTTTATTGGTTTTGTTTATGCAACCATTACAAGAAAAGACAGTTTCACAACAAACTTCCTGATATTCTGGCTGTTACAAACTTGCCACAATGATTGATAGATTCAGAAGTTGTGATAAATTCATTGATCTCTGAAATGTGGCCAGTTGTGGTTTTCAGTGATGGTCTCCATTTGCTGTAAAAAGAGGTTTCTTTAATGGGGGTGGTAGACACACTAACCTATGAGTACAAGGAAAAGATTTAGAATGTAGTAAGGAATTGTGCTCTTCTAGTTTCAATAATATGTTCTATTATAACGCTAGTGACTTTACTAATCCCAAAGAGCTTGCTAGGTTTTCAGTACCTAGTACCTCATGTTTATTGAGCCTTTAGTCCAATTAAATAGCTATTTGTTAGCACTGACATATGAGTGCCATTTATTGCATCTTTATTCATATCTTACCATACTGGTCAATGCCATGATTCATTAATTTTTTTTCACCAAGCATTCACTCAGATTTCTTTATGGGTCTATAAAATCTGATTTTTATCTGTTTATTAATTCAAAGTTTTAAAAGAGTAAATTCCCAATTTAAACTCACACCTACATTCTAGAACTGTGTATTTTGGAAGTAACACAAAGTTAGCAAAATTTTTTTTCTTCATGTCACACTCATGGTAATCCATGCTTTTCTTTCTCTGGTGCAGTTAGCTGTTAGCCAGACTTTCAGTGTTCAGACTTGCATTATCTCTTGAGTTCCATCTGCCACTGTCTCATTAAAACACATCATGTCTCCTCCATTTTTCTCTTCTATTGTCCAGTTTTGTACCCCATTGAGGCTGGCATAATGATACATAAAGCTCTTGAGAAGAGGCAAGTTAAAAGTATCTTCCATGATTTAATAACACTATGTGTTCCTTGTAAACAAGTGTTGCATTTTTTATTTATTTTACAATCTAATTTTTGCTCTTTTATATAGTTTATGTTTTGCTACCAAAAGTAAAATAGTTGACCCAAGAATCCAAGCAAGTTTAATTTGAGTTGGAGCCACTTCAATAATAATAATAATCAAGAAAGCTTCCAATAACTGGCACAACACTATTATTTATAGGAGTATTGATATGAACACACTCATGTTTGTTGCATTCTTTTCACAAGTTGCAGAAACATTGTTTTCTGTTACTGTTTCTACTGTGATACCATTGACAATTAGCAAAATGAAGAAAACAAAATGAAAAAAGAAGAAATACTAATTACCTTCCAAGCGTAGTTATTTTTCTTAGAAGCTCATGGGAACTGAGAATTCCAATCCCTCTTTTGCAATGATTTCTGTTGTTCCTTTCGTATTGAACAAACAACCAATGGCCTTGGTTCCTCCACTGATTTATGAATAACAACATGCTGCCTGTCAGATGCAGAGGTTTCATGAGATAGAGTCTGAAGAGGAGACATGGGGGATGCAGATGTGCATAAAGTATACATTGTTTCTGGGACAGCAACTCAAATTTAAGGCAAATTTCATAACCTGAAGATTCATGGATTCTACATATACTCTGGCCACATTAATTTAAACCCAAAGAGCTCCTGTGTGGATTAGGTGAAGAACTCTGCAAATTACAGACATCACACTACATTTATTATTTTGGCATGCATTACTTCAAGAAAGAGTATTTAGTACAAAAAGATAGTTTTGTTGTTTACGTGTATGTGTATGTGTGTATGTGTGTGTGTGTGTGTTTGCAGTGGAATGTCTTGAATTTATTTCAGCACAAATATGAGGATAACAAGGAGTTACATATGTGCTGACTAAATATAAAGGATAAAGATAGGGTCCAAAGTTCATCAACGTTAGCTAAGCTGCTGATCTTGGCAATTGTGCTCTGACAGAAGTCATGGTATTTTCTCTCTTGAGACTATGGAAGGAAGATATCAATTTTTATAACAAATGCTTTTATATATACTAGAACAAATGCTTTTGCATAATTGTGAATAAGCTACAATCCAGACAATTAATGAATATTAATTCATATAAACTTTATAGCATTTTGAGGAAAAGTTTCCAAGAAAAAGATCAATCCCTGGGGCTTTTCAAAAAAAGGGCGGGGGTTTTTGGTGAAAGAAGTGTAGACCCAGAAAGAATCATCCCCACTGTCCTGCTGGGGGAGAAAAATAGGAGGCGGGTATGTAGTGGACAGGGATCGGTAAAGTGAACTGGAGTGTGTGTGGTGGGGGTGTCAGAAAGGGATTCTGAGAAGGTTTCCTGTCCCAGGACTGGATACCTGAAAGAGAACAGAGGTCAGTGTAGAGTGTGGGGGGAAGGGACAGATTGTCACAGGGTTGCAGGTGCAGGAACTAGGGAGGCTGATGGCCCAGGGTCCTGGGGGGCACAAGTACTGAGGGTTGGGAAGGAAGAGAATAGGGTGGTAATAACATTTCTTCCTCTGATTGGGAAAGGACTCTCTCTTTAGGCTTCAGATCCAGAAGGGACACCTTGAATTCATTCTTAGGAGGAAGATGAGGTCTGAACCATTTGGGAGGCTCCTCCACTGAAAAGGATAAATAGGACTTGGTCAGGGTATCCTGGTCTGCCAAAAAGTGATGGTCCTAATGCAGATAGATAATTGAAGTTAAAAGAGTCTTTATACGGCCACCCAACATTAAACACCGGCCACTAAATTGGCAAAAGGTGTGCAATTTCCCTGGAAAGACTGTCTAACTATCTAACTAAATAGTAGCCTTCTGAAAATCCTTGAAATGTTATAAATAAAGATAAAATAAGTTCTAGGGGTATAGAGGAGGCTGAAGAAACTTGCCCCATCATCTTAAAGTATTAAATAAAACAAAGACCAACACAGAATAAAGGAAACCCCCAAACAAAGCAGACAGACCGATGGGACTAAAAAAAAAAAAAAAAACCACTTAGAAGAGACACAGAACCAGAGCCAGGCATTTCCCCAATGGAAGCCAGAGAGGAGTCAGGACATCTCCCATCCTCCTCTGACTGCATGCACAATACCTCTTCCAGTTTCCCTTTTCTTGAATACCAGAACGGGCACCAACCAGGAAACAGAAGACAGACTTAACCTCCAGAGATCCAGATGAATGAAGAGCGATGCCAGGTACTCGCAGTTAAGGTTTAGTGACTCACGTGAGTGGAAGCTCGGATCCCAGAGAAGCCCCCAAATGTTACAGGGTCCAAGGAAATTCAAAATAACCCAAGCACAAAAGTTCATTCTGAGCAAGATTTTGATTTGAATTGCCACCAAAGATGAGCAGTCAGGGACAGCAGCACAGACTCTGGAGCTGACTGCGTCTCCGAATGTTCATTCAAGCAAGAAAAGCACACACATCTGTGCCAGCTCACATAGGACACAAGTTCTACAGTGCAACTAATCAAATGTGCTTGTTCTTTGTGGTTGGGAACAGTAAGTATGTTTTGGCGAACGCAAGAGGAATAAAAGGATACTCTTAGTGGCAAGGAGGAAGATCATCTACCCCAATGGAAAGTCCAGCTCCCACAGGTCCCCCTCCCCCCACCAGGGCCTGAGAACTTGAATTCTGTTTCACCTCTCACTTAAAAGGGAATCTGGAAACAAGATGGCGGTACTTAGGGCAGGTTCCTTTTACTTTAATCTCAACAATACTTTTTCAGCAAGTTCATTGCTGACCTATTCACAATAGCCAGAATAAGAAAATGGAAACCCTCTACATGTCCTTCAAAAGACATATGGTTAATGAAAATGTGGTTCATTTCCCAATGGAATACTATTCAGCTGTAAAGAAAAATAAAGTAATTAAATTTTCAGATAAAAAGACAGATCTACAAGTCATAATATTGAGTGAGGCAACCAAATCCAGAAAACAAATGTCACATGTTTTCTCTCATTTGTGGATCCTAGCTCAAAAATCTAAAGATATGACTATAAAACCTGTAGTAAGCACAGAATGAAGAAAGTATAAAGTAACAGTAAGTGGGGATGGGGATAGTATACTTGAGAAAAGAATAAAATGATATGAGTGAAATGAAGTGGAAAAACAGAAAAAAATATAATTGTGTATGCCTGTGAATGTGTGTGTGAGTGTGTGTGTGTGTGTGTGTGTGTGTGTGTGTGTGTGTGTGTGTGGTGTGTGATGTGTAGCTAAAAATAAAATGCAAGCTACTTCATGGTGTCTTTTCACAGCAATTGAAACTCAAACTAAGACAGATCCCAAGATTTCTCCCTCTCAACCTAAAAATAAGATATTTCCACCTATGCATATATTATAGACAAATATCTCTTCACCAGTAACTCACAGGGAATTAAAATAAAGGAGAGTCAATTGCATGACTTATAAAAAGACATACATCACTCACTAAATTTAAACACTACTGATGTCCCTTCCGTGGAGTAATGCTTCTCAATTCTTCCTCACTTATCCTTAACAAATTTATATTTGTTCTACTAAAAGAATGAAATAAAGGGTATAACTTTGAAAGAACAAGGAAGCATATATGGATGGATGGGGATGAGGAAATGAAAGGGAAAAATGATATGATTATAATTTCTTTGTTTTTTTTTTTCTTTTTTTCTTGGAGGGGTGGTTGAGACAGGGTTTCTCTGTGTAGCTTTGGAGCCTTTCCTGGAACTCACTCTGTAGCCCAGGCTGGCCTCCAACTTACAGAGATCCCCCTGTCTTTGACCCCTGCATGCTGGGATTAAAGGTGTGCACCACCACCACCCTACTTATGATTATAATTTCAAAAGAGAAAATGTTAACAAAACAAAAACACATTACTGTATTAACAAATGTCACAAAATTAAGCCAGGTTACTCGATTTCCATTTTCATTTTTGTCATTTTTTTATCTAGATATCTCAGTGTCTTCTGTTTTCAGGGTTAATTAGTCATCATTTCTCACATTCATTTTAATATTTATTTCCTAATTTAGTGATTAGAAATAAGGAGTCCACACATATGTTTTTAAGGCATGGTCTCACTATGTAGCCATTGTTGTCCTGGAACCTGCTATGTAGACCAGGCTGTCTTCAAACACATATAGATTTGCTTGTCTTTGTTTCCCAGGGCAGTGATTACAAAAAATGCATTGCCCCTAACTTTCCCACACTGCTTCCATACATAGATTTCTTTGCATTGTGGTGTGACTCATGTCTTAGAGTACATCTGTGATATCTAAAGTCTTCATTGCAATGATTAATTACAATATGCTTCTTCTCCAATGTCAGTCATTTAATGCTTCTGAAACAGCAGAGAATTGGAGCTGCTCCTAAATTCTCTGTTTGCACAGCTAGTTCCCATATTCCAAGGTTTGTATCATGGGTAGATTTTGAGGGGACACTTGGAGTTAAATGACTTATAACCATTTCATCACACACAGGGTTTTCACATGCGTGTATTCCTGGGCAAGTTTTCTGGTTCCCAATGTGCTCTGGAATGCAGATAAAAATATCCTTCAGTAAATTCACACATTCTCTACCATTTGGCTGAATAATTTTCTGCTAGGATTTTAGTAGTCATTTTCAGTGTTCCACTTTTCCAATTTAGTTTGCCGTCAAGTTCAGGTTTCTCAAGGTTTCCTGTATCACATGTCTGTAGTGCTCCTTTAACAATAGGCCCAGCATACCCCACTCCTCCACGGTGAACTTTACAGCCACATCCTCAAAGACCACTGACTCCATTTCCAGTATTCTGTGTATCCTACTATCCTCCTGTGGTCCCTGCATTTAGGGAAAAAGAAATTGTTGTAACTGGAGACAGACATGCTATTTCTCTGCACAGAAGTAACCTGCACAAATCTGACAGAGGAAAAACTGGACACTTTCTGCCATTTCTAACATATACATGATACACCAATATGATGCAATTGGTACTAGTGAAAAATGAATTCTAGGACACTCATGTCAGCTAATGTCAATCATTTATCCAGACTCCTTGCCTTATAAATAAATCTCTTTTTCATTTCTGGAATTCTGTCCAGGATACCACACTACTTTTAGCTGAACAAACCTTAGATACCTGTTGGTTGGATCAATGCTGTAAGGTCCTTTTTTCTGATGAATGTCATCAATTTGAAAATCCTGGTCAGATGACCTAAAGAATGCCTTTTAATGATGATCAGTATTTATTTTTCTAATGGTTGTATTTGGATTCTGAGTGTAAAGGAAATCTCATTTTGAAAATTATAGATATAGATTTTATTACTTTCACACCATTCCTTCTATGATAATAATTTACCTATATCAATATAAATTTAAACAATAATATCTTATTTTTCTTTCTTTTATCAAATTCGTTCTTCACTCATTTATAGATTTAAAATATCGTCTCTAAATGAATAGGTTTTCTGCTGTGGCAGCTACATTAAGAAAAATTATTATTCCATTAAGATTTTAATTGAAACTGTGTAGATATGGCAGTAGCTAAGGACATAATTTCCCTACCCAGTTCTCTTAAAAGTGTCTACTTCCGGCAAAGTTGGAGGTTATTTCTTTAAAAGTTCACTTTAATAGCATAATTCTCTTATGGGTGAGAATAGATGCTTGAAATGACTTAAGAAAGGGAGGTTATTTCTGTGGTTCACAGTTCGATGGAGTGCAGAGTTTCATGTTGACAGGTAAGACATTGCTGTAGCAGCAGGAGACATTGGTGAGATGACCACATTGTGTCTTCCATCAGGATCCAAAGAGATAAAGACTGGTACTTCATTCACTTCCACTTCTTTATTGCAGATCTCAGCCTTGAGGCAGGTGCTGTCACTTTCTGTCTTTCTTCTCACGCCAGTTAAACTCGTTGGAACTCCATTTACACCCAGAAATATGCTTGAGACGTGATTCTAAATCTAGGTTGACGATGAAGACTAACCACTACCTTCCCTAAACCCATAACTACTTCTTTATAGTTGTTTGCACAGCTGTTTTCAAACTTCTCCATAAGATACTCCCCAAACTTTGACACTGTTTTTTATAATAAATTACAGTCTATCAAGATGATACATTGACACATATTTTAAGTGTATATTTTTGTCATTATAAAAATTCTCACTGGGTTTGCGTGATAGTTCAGTGGTCAAGAGAACTTGCTGTTTTTGCAAAAGACCCAAGAGGCAATTCAAAGCTTTCATTAAAACTTTCCATAATTTCAGGTTCAGGGGAGCTGACACCGTCTTCTGGGGTCATCTGAAAACAGGAGTGCATATAGTGCACACCCACATACACAGAAAGTAAAATTAAATAAAGCATTAAAAAATGTCTACCATTATTTCTGCCAAAACCTTCCAGAAAAATGTGAAAAACTTCCAGAAAGTAATAAAAATTACTTTCATAACTATGAATATAAACTGAATATACATTTGAGAATTTACATATATAAGCTGCATAGTCATACTTTTGTGTATACATGTGTATAAATATAAAATTATTTTGTCTTTGAAATAATTATCTACTTTTTGAGATTCTAAAATAAGTGCATAATTTTCTTTTCTTTTCTTCCTGTCAAACCATCCCCTGCAACTCCTTGTTTTTGATCAAATTCGTGACCTCCTTTTAAATTGATGCTACATATGTATGTGTACATATATTCCTAAATATGTAAATACCACCCAATCAGTCTGAATAAAGATACTTATTTGTAAAACTATTGAAATTCTCATAGAGCTGTGCACACATTTACACATTTGAGATTTTGTAATACTACTTTATTCTATCACAAGATATGATGTGGCTTACTTTTCTTTCAGTAAATATTACTGAAAATTAGAATTTGACATTGATTTTAAAATATAGTATTAAAGGAATATACTAATTTGCAGTATATTTTGATGTTATCTACAGTGGGATGGTTAAAAATTATACTTAGTAGTATTTCCTTGGGTAAACTTTGAAGATCTGTTCCTGGAAATGCTATTAATTCTTCATAGTGCATAAACATTTTAAGAACTTAATGTTTTAACTAACAGCATTTAGCAAAAATCACACAAATTTATCCTAACATGATAACTTGGAAACTTTTATTTTCATTTTCAATTTCAGACTGTCTATAAAATAATTTTCTTATGAAAAGTCCTTCTCCAGTGTCTTAAACTTTAAATAGTCTGCATTTTTATTGTCCTTTCCTTTTTTATATTCATTTAAGGACGTGACCCTTTCCTTATCAAAGTTCTTACTTTTCATATATGTCTCCTTTCTTCTTCTCCCCTTCTTTCTGCCCCCTTCCCTCTCTTCCTCTTTCTCCTCTCTCTATATCACTCTTTCTCCGTTTCTATCCCACTCCCTCTTTCTCTCCTTCCTCCCCTAACCACCCACAGTGATTTGTTTCCCTCTTTCAATTTCACTCTTTCTTAAAAAATAAAATATAGCCTACACTTCATCTCCCTTTGTAATATATATATATATATATATATATATATATACACATACATATACATACACACACACATATATATATATACATATATATATATATATATACACACACACATATATATATATATTAGAGAGCTAGATCCACACTAGAAGAAAAACTCCCTCTTCAGGTAAAGAACAACACTTCTCTTGTTAAATACACAATAATTTTTCTGTTCTTGTCTTCAGTGACTTTTAGCAATGTGTGATAGATAAGTCCTTAATTTTGGAAATATATTTTTCAGTTCATATCACCCTACAACATTCTGTGTGGTTCTTATTCATTGTCTAACGTTTTCCTGTTCCTTTCTTTATTGTTCTTACTTGTATGCCTTCTTGTATGTCTAGTGTTAAGAAAGAATACATCTCTTCCAAGTTAGATTTCTCAATACTCTTTTAGATTGGCTTTCATTATTATTTGCCCACACTCGGTAAGTGCCACCAAAGTGTGTCATACAATAGATTCATGGCAAAACATCTCATCATTATGCTGTCTGCTTTAATGTCTTCTCTCTACATGTGTGATTTCAGACATTCTCCTTGCCTCTATCATCATGAAGTCTGTTCCTTTCTCTTCAGTCAATTGCTATCACCTTTTGGACTCAGTATCATTTTCTCCCCCCTTCTCTTTGACATATGCTAATCATAACATGTTGATTTTAAATCTCTTTATAATAATTAAGGAAAAGCCAATGTGTTATATACAACTCTTCTTCTCTTCTGACCTCCCTTTTTATTCCAAGCTTCAGTCTTATCCGTGCCAGTGCTTAGGTTAACTGTTCTCTGGACTTGGGAAACAAAGCAACAGGTGAAGGAAAAATTATGATTTGAATGTGAATTGTTCCTGCAGGCTCTTAACTCATGGTTCCCAGTTGATAATGTTGTTTAGGATTGTGGCGGGGCCTTTAGCAGATGGAATTAATTGGAGGAAATAGGTTGATGGGAGAAAGCCTGAAGGATTAGCCAGCATTAGAAATATACACCTATGCCTCCTTAATATATACTGTGTACTGTCCCCTCTCATACCATGAGTCAAAAAAATTCTGCTTCCCTCTAACATATGTGCAGGTATTTTATCACACTGATGAGAAAAGGAAATAAGACAGAAAATCAAACAGACAAGCCAGAAGTGAATTTCTTCAGTAGTTTGCGAAGCTGGCTTCTTGCCATCAACCACATTTCATCACTTCAGGGAAGCTCTCACCAAGTAGTCATCTAAAAATTACTACTTCCAAATTATTCATTTCCTCATCACTCTGCTGGGTTTGCTTGATAAAATTTGCGTATTTCTAAATCAATGTCTTTTGTTTAATTTGTTGTTTGTTTCTACTATCTTCTTGGTAGAATATAAATTCTGCAAAGGAAGGATTTTGTCATAGATACATAGGAACATCTACATTTTTAGATAATTTAAATTAAAATGCACTCGATGCATAGTTAATGGGTACATAAATAAACCATGGTCCTTATAATATATTGCATCCTACTCAATTTGCATTTTCATTGCTAGTTGCTGGAATGTCTCCTTTCATTGTGTGTGTGTTAATGTTTTAAGGTTACAATCAGGTGGTAGGTATTATGAAAGTGTGTAACTATATATTCAGTTAACCTCAACTTCTTTCTGTTTTCTCAGTCCCCAGAATGCTGTGTATAGGTAAGTACTAACATACCCACCTTAAATTTGGGTCTGAGTGTGTGTGTGTGTGTGTGTGTGTGTAGTATCCATTACTTTATTCCTAGTTTAGAAATTCCCACAAATCTGATAGGTAAAAAATATGACTAAAATGTATACTCATCACTTTATATATCTTTTAAATTGGGTTTCTATTTATCAAAATTTTCTCTAGTGACAAAATGTAAACCAGACATTGCACTGTACACCTGTGATCCCAGGATAGGGAGGCTGAGGCCAGTTCAAATCTAGCTGTACTACTTAATGAGTTTCAGGACTTCTGAGATACAGAAATCCTATCTTCAAAGAGAGCAAATGAAATTAATAAATAAATATAAAATAAAAAGGAATTTCTAAATGCTCATTTCATCTACAAATATGAATATTCTAATATTTTTCCTCATAGGTGTATAAAGCTGTATATTTTCATGATTCGAAAATTTCCAATTAGATCCTGTTTCCTCTCCCTTTCACTGACATACCAGTATTACATGAACCATTCTTGCTGATCAAAGGAAGGACTCAAAAACCAAGCGCAATTTGTATTTCAATAGAAAATGAGAGCTTTCTGAAGAACCTTGACTTGAACCAGAAGACTCATAAATATTGAGTGTTAGGAACAGATTTAAAAGCAACAAATTAAAAATCAAAGCTCCTAGTCAACTTCCTTTTGCCTTTGGGTCAAGGTGTAAATAAAGACTGTCAGTACCAGAACCACACCTGCCTGCACACTGCCATGCTCCCTTTCGTGATCATAATGGACTGAACCTCTGAAACCGACAAAAGATAGATAAAAGATGAACTCACGTATTGGAATGCCTCCTCAAGCTCTAAATAGGAGAGCAGAATGTTTGCCTACATTAGCCACAGAAGGCCCCTATCTCCTGTAGCCGTCAAGGCGAGACTGCTGAAAATCAAGCTTCCTAGCTCCTCTTGTGACTGGTTGGATTCCAGTGGAAGTTGATTTCCTAGTCTCCTGGGCTCTCTGCTATGAAAGTGAAGAAACTGACTATGAAGACGTGGGATCATGGATGCTGGGATAAGGATATACAGGAAAATGCTCATGAAACCGAAGACTTGAGCTACTAAATACTGATGAATCTCTTCTCTCAGTGTGGGCACACTTCCTCTGAGAGAATTACCATGCAGTGTCTGAGGAAACTGAAATGACTTCTTCTCTGGTCTTGCAAATCTTTTCAGGACTTCAACTCCAGGACTTCTCTTTGCTTCTGAACTTAAAACTAGATTTAAGTCATCACAACCCACTAAAGATGGAATTTGAAGTGTCAGCCACAAGAAGATAGCACAGATCTTTAACCCCAGTACTTGGTAAGTAAAGTCTAGGGGATGAGAAGTTCAGGGTCAGCATTGACCCATGGTGAGTTTGAGGTAAGCCCCCTGGGCTGAATGAGACCCTTCCTCAAAAAACACAGAACTACAGATGTAGTTTAGTTGGTATGGTACTTGTCTAACATGCTTGGGCCCTGTGTTTAATTTTAGGCAAAACATAAACCAGGAGTTCTGGCACACACCTATAATCTCACTACTCATAAGGTAGAGGCAGCAGGATTAGGAGTTCAAGGTCACCTTCAATTACGTATACTAAAATTTCAAGGCCAGTCTGGGATACCTGAAGCCATATTAAAAAATAAATAAAGAATTCATCTTTGAGTCATCACAAATAAACATATATATATATTTAAATAAATAAATAACAAAATAAATAAATAAAAATCAAAGCTCCAAAAACTCAGTTTTGTTGACTTTTAGATGTTAGTGTAGTTACATTTTATTGTTCACTTAACACAGGGAGTCTCAACTGAACAATTGCCCAGAGCAGACTGACTTATGATGAGGTCTCTGGGGGACTATCTGATTGCTAAATGATGGAGTAGGGCCCAACTCAAGTTAGGTACCCACATTCCATAGGCTGATGATGTGTGACATTGTAAGAAGGTTAGCTAAGAAAAAGCCTATGATGGAGCCATTAATTAGTGTTCTTCTCTACTTTCTCCTAGAAGTTCCTGCATGAGTCTATGCCCTGGTAGTCTTAAATGATGAACTGCAACCTGGAAGCATGAGCTAAGTAAATTCTTTCTTCCCAAAGTTGTTTTTGCTCACAGCAATGGAATGTGACTAGGGTAGATAACTCAGTTGCTACACGGACTAACACTTCCAGTAGTATCTGGTAATGTTGGCTTTTGAACTGTACTGAAATCTCTACTATATATTTTAGGGTCACATAACTAAGTTGACATTTTCTCAACACCTACACCATTATTGAAAGATACGTCACCTTTTTCTCCTCGCAAATATTTTCACACTTTAACATTTGAAGGTTTTAAAGAATATTATTACATTTTAACTGTGCTGTGAAGTTAGATATTAAGATAATAGCAAACTAAGTATACATTTATAAAGCACTTATTATTTTTTCATTCCATCTTCGGCTTTCTCTGGTCTTTTTATTATTTTTTAATATAAGAAACTTAGCCGGGAGGTGGTGGCGCACGCCTTTAATCCCAGCACTCGGGAGGCAGAGCCAGGCGGATCTCTGTGAGTTCGAGGCCAGCCTGGGCTACCAAGTGAGTTCCAGGAAAGGCGCAAAGCTACACAGAGAAACCTGTCTTGAAAAACCAAAAAAAAAAAAAAAAAAAAAAAGAAACTTATATATGATTTGTAGTATTTTGCTTTGTAGAAGTACGAGTTAATTAAATACATTGTGTGTGGGAGGGTAGCTCTTATCTTTGACTTAACACAGGGAGTCTCAACTGAACAATTGCCCAGAGCAGACTGACTTATGATGAGGTCTCTGGGGGACTATCTGATTGCTAAATGATGGAGTAGGGCCCAACTCAAGTTAGGTACCCACATTCCATAGGCTGATGATGTGTGACATTGTAAGAAGGTTAGCTAAGAAAAAGCCTATGATGGAGCCATTAATTAGTGTTCTTCTCTACTTTCTCCTAGAAATTCCTGCATAGAACTTCTATAGAATAACAATGTACACACCCATATATATGCAGACATGCATGTGAAGTCTATATATACATAGTGTCATTTCATATATGATTGTTCAAACAGCTATATATGTATATGTGTGTGTATGTGTGTAAGTTAAACATTTGAGGTATAAAAATAACATACATATATGCACATGCACTAATGTTGAGAGTAATTTATACAAAACTCTTTTTTTTCTTTTTTTATTTATTTAAGAAATTTTCCTACTCATTCTAGATATCAACCACAAATTTCCCTCCCATCCTGCCTTCCACTCCCACCCAGCTTCCTCCCTACCCTACTCTCCATCTCCTCCTCCAAAAGGGTAAGGATTCCCATGGGGAGTCAGTAAAGCCTCTTACATTCAGTTGAGGCAGGACTAAGCTCCTCCACCCTGTATCAAGGGTGAGCAATGTGTCCAACCATACGTAATGGATGCCAAAAAGCCGGCTCATGCACCAGGGATAGATCCTGATCACTCTACCAGTGGCCCCTGAAACAGAAGAAGCTACACAATTGTCTCCCATATGCCAAGGACCTAGTCTGGTCCCACGCAGGTTCCACAGCTGTCGGTCTAAAGTTTGTGAGTTCCTATGGTCTTGGTTCAGTTTTATCTGTAGATTTCCCCATCTTGCTCATACAATCTCTCTTCCCTCTCTTTGTCTGGATTCCTGGAGCTTGACCTGTTGGTCAGCTGCGGTTCTCTGTATCTGATTCCATCAGTTACTGGATTAAGGCTCTATGATGACTGTTAGGGTATTCACCAATCTGATTACTGGGGTAGGCAAGTTCATGCACCCTCTGCACTATTGTTAGTAGTCTAAGATGGGGTCACCCTTGTAGATTTCTGAAAATTCCCTGGCAGCAGGTATCTCCCTAACCCTATAATGTCTCCCTCTATGAAGATATCTCTTTCATTGCTCTCCCACTCCATCCCTCCCCCAGCTCAACCATCTCATTCCCTCATGTTCCTATCTGCCATCCCCTTCCCACTATTGCCCCCATCACTCCTATTTACTCATGGAGTTCTCATCTATTTTCCCTTCCCAGGGCAATCCATGCATCCTTCTTAGGGTGCTCCTTGTTACCCAGCTTCTCTGGAGCTGTGGGTTATAGTCTGTTTCTCCTTTGCACTACATCTAGTATCTACTTATGAGTGAGTACATACAATGTTTGTCTTTCTGAGTCTGGGTTACCTCACTCAAGATGATATTTTCTAGTTCCATCCACTTGCCTGCAAATTTCATGATGTGATTGTTTATTATAGCTGGGTAATACTCCATTGTGTATATGTACCATATTTTCTTTATCCATTATTCAGTTGAGGGGCATCTAGGTTCTGGCTACTAATAATGCTGCTATGAACATAGTTGAGCAAGTGTCATTGTGGTATAATTGAGCACACCTTGGGTATATACCCAAAAGCAGTATCATTGGGTCTTGAGGTAGATTGATTCCCCCTTTTCTGAGAAGTCAACATACTTATTTCCAAAGTGGCTGTACCAGTTTATACTCCCACCAACAGTGGAGGAGTGTTCCCCTTGTTCCACATCCTCTACAACATAAGCTATTATCAGTGTTTTTGATCTTAGCCATTTTGACAGGTGTAAGATGGTATCTCAGAGTCGTTTTGATTTGCATTTCCCTGATGCCTAAAAATTGAGCAATTCCTTAAATGTTTTTAAGCCATTTGAGAATCTTCTGTTGAGAATTCTCTGTTTAGATCTGTACCCCATTTTTTAATTGGAGTGTTTGGTATTTCGATGTCTAGTTTCTTGAGTTTTTTATATATTTTAGAAATCAGCCTTCTGTCAGATGTGAAGTTGATAAAGATCTTTTCCCATTCTGTAGGCTGTCATTTTGTCTTATTTACTGTGTCCTTCGCCTTACAAAAGCTTCTCAGTTTTAGGAGGTCCCACTTATTAATTATTGCTCTAAGTGTCTGTGCTACTGGTGTTATATTTAGGAAGTGAGCTCCTGTACCAATGCATTAAAAGCTACTTCCTACTTTCTTCTTTATCAGGTTCAGTGTGGCTGGATTTATTTTGAGGTCTTTGATCCACTTGGACTTGAGTTCAGTATATGGTGGTAGATATGAATCTCTTTGCAGTCTTCTACATGTTGACATCCAGTTATGTCTGTACCATTTGTTGAAGATGCTTTCCTTTTTGCATTGCACAGTTTTGTCTTCTTTGTCAAAAATCAGGAGTTTATAGGTATGTGGATTAATATTATGAACATATCCAAGTGATAAGAATGCTATTTTTGTGTTTCTTACACAGGGATTGAGGATTTATATATTTTTAATAATTATGTAAAATAATCTTGGTCTCAAAGGTATTTATTTACACTGTATTCCTTTAAATCTAGAAGAGAATGTAATGATTAAGAAGAAAATTGGAGGCTTGAGAAATGTTAAAGTGTATAAAAGCAGTATCTTCATTGAATGCATATCCCTAGCATGTACATGAAAGTCAAATGTAGTCAGATGTGCCTTTAGTCCCAGAGTGGAGACAGAGGATTTCTTCTGCTCATTGGCCAATCAGTTCAATGAGTCAGGAGATGAGGAAGCTTCAATTTCAGTGAGAGACTCCATGTCAGTGGGGTGAGTTTGTGAGTGATGGAATATGACAACCTTTTCTCCTCTGATCTCTCCACATGTGTTTATAGGTACCTCCCCACACACATATGCATGTACATATAAACAGAGTATAATAATATTAGCCTTCATGTATGTTCTGGCCACTAAAAAAAAAATAAGATAGTCATTAATTTCTTGATACATGTACAGAATTCTTACCATTATCCATGCATGTAGCTCATGTTGTCATCTTAAGACTTCGTGTTATATAACTGTTCATATCCCAGTTTAACTGAGAAGTTAAATACTCTTTAAAAGTTTCTGGTTAGTAAAATGTTCAGAGTAGTTAACCTTTCATTTCAGGAAGTATGGTTGAATGAGTTCTGGCATTCAATCAAAGCCAATTAGCTATCCAATATTTTATATTTTGTCCAAATTACTGTTCATAAATAAGTACATTTACAACATGAATGATAAATACCATTTACAAAGCAATTATATATTCTTGTAGTCTGATTTTTAAGGTAGACAGATGACACTTAACATAAAGAGTTGATTTCAATTGTTTCCCTTGTGGGAACCCATATTGAGTTCCACTGCTTAGGGGAAGGGTTTTATTCCACTATTCCCTGGCTGTAGCAGAAAGCAACGTTATCACACCCCAAACCGGAGAATAGTTGTGAAGAGCATCTTTTTTTTTTTTTTTTTTTTTTTTGAGACAGGGTTTCTCTGTGTAGCTTTGTGCCTTTCCTGGAACTCACTTGGTAGCCCAGGTTAGCCTCAAACTCACAGAGATCCCCCTGGCTCTGCCTCCCAAGTGCTGGGATTAAAGGCGTATGCCACCACCGTCCGGCATGAAGAGCATCTTTTGTCCAGTACAATGTGAACCTGCATCACAGCAGGGAGTTTCCAAATTTATTTCTATATTATCTGTGAGCGTGCTTGTGCCAGAAATGTATGAGAAATTCAATAATTAGTAGTTTAATTAATGTATCATTAGACATTAAGTGCTGTAATTGTGATATTCCTCATACATATTAATGTCTTCATTTGCTTAGGTGGACATATTATCCCATAAAATGTTTTGAAGCAATATTCCTTCATATGCATTTAAAAATGCCAACGGTAGAAGAGAGAGCAGAGTCAAGGAAGAAATCTCAGATATTTATAAGTGCATTTATTTGCTTAATAAGAAGCAGACATTAAAGGTCCAACATTTTTCATTTCCTAAATTAAGGCTTTTCATATTTTGCCTATGTCTTATTTAAACATTTCTAATTCAATGTTTTATAAGCATAACTCTGCACCTTGTTTTATCACTCAGTTATTACTAAGGCATACACATTAGTTAATAACAATGACAAGAAAAGTCTATAGCATTTATAATGTCCTAATTATAGCCCCATTCTAAGTGATTTACTTATAATTGTTACAAGTCTCTTTCTCTCTCTCTCTCTCTCTCTCTCTCTCTCTCTCTCTCTCTCTCTCTCTCTCTCTCTCCTGTGTGTGCTCTGTGTGTGTGTGTGTTTGTGTGTTTAACTCACCATGAGGAGTGTCTTGCCTTATGATGCTGTCAATAAAGATCAGACAATAAAATGAACTTAGTGTTAGTTTATTTTAATAATTAAGCACATTACCTCTACATAACTAGTAGTGTTTATTTCCAAGGTACTTTTTGTAATGATTTTTTTCTTTCAGATCAGCATATATTTTGTTATGTTTCTTAATTCACATCCTTTTGATTTGACTTAATTAAATTTCCTTTTACTTATTCTTAGAGAAATACATGACTTAATTAGGTAGATTCATAAGATTGATCAAATTAACAAACGGAAGTTTAGTTCAGTTTCTGTAGACTCTGGCCAAGCATTTATCAGATAAGAGAGATGCAGAGACCAAGAGACAAACATTAGTTCGCGCTCGGGATCCCCATGAAAGACAGGTCAGGGGAAGGATTGTTGAGGACCCAAAAAAATCACAGCCCACAGCCCACAGAATAACTAAGCAGAGCTCAGGAGAGCACACAGATACTGAAGCAGCAGACATGGAGCCTGCGTGAATCTGCACTAGGTCCTCTCCATATATATTGTAGTTGTTTAGATTTGTGGGGGGGGGGGAGCTCCTAACAGTGGAAGTGGGGATATCTCTGACTTTTTTGCCTTCTCTTGGGACAGTATCTCTGCTACTGCATTGCCTCATCCTGCTTCGATATGAGAGTTTGTGCCTAGGCTTATAGAATCATATTATATAGTGTTCCATTGATATCACGGGGAGGACTTCTCTTTTCTGAAGGGAAATGGAGGAGGAGCAGTAGATAGGGGGGAGAGGGGAGGTGGGAGAATTGAGAGGATTGGAGAGAGGTAGGCTGCAAGTAGGGATGCATGTATGAGAGAGAGAAATGAATAAAGGAAAAACAAAAATAAAAATATGTGCTATATAGGGAAGATTCTCTCTCCTCCCTCCCTCCCTCCCTCTCTCTTTCTCTCTCTCTCTCTCTCTCTCTCTCTATATATATATATATATATATCTATCTCTCTATCTCTCTCTCTGTTGGAGTGTTTGGCACTTGCCACCCTGTCTATGTGAAGGTCAGAGTCCATCTTTGAAGAGTTCTCTCCTTTCACCTATGGGATTTTCCTGGGATTGAACTCTCACTGCTGTGCTTGCACAGCAAATGTCTCCAACTGCAAGTCATCTCTCCAACCTAGACTCCTTTCTTCAAGGCCTTGTCTGAACTGAAAAAAGCAAATTGAATTTACTCAAATTAATTATCTTGACATGGTAGATTTCTTTTACCATTGATGATATTTCTAAGTGGTATTGTTAAGTGAACTTCAGATCTTTGCACGCATTACATTGGGAATCTCAAGATTTATAAAAGCCAGTTAGCTATGGCTTTCTTAAATCAGCAAATATTTTATAAAAGATTATAATCCATTAAATGAAAATGATTGCAACAAAGAAACAAGCAAACAATTCATTAAATGATATGGTAAAATTATTATTTTCTTGATAGAAGTTTTATCTGTTTCAAACTTCAGTATATGAAATAACACAACAATAAAACCTAGTTTCTTTACATATTTTTTCCATACAGGAGTAACATTATCATACATATCTTTGTATACACACACAGATACAAACACACATATATATGTATATACATACAGACACACACATATATATAATTTATCATATACGCATATGTTTAAAGATTTATCATTATATGGTTTATGGGCTACAGATAGCACTCAGTTGGTAGAGTGCTTGGCTTTCAAATAAATATTGGACTTGTACTTGAGTTAAGCTAGACTTGAGTTCAGTATTCTAGAATACTTGTAAAAATGCAATGAATGACGTGCATGCTTACAATCTCCACACTACTGAGGCAGAGACAGGCAGATCCCAGGACATTACTGGTTTACCAGTCACTTACATTTGAACTTTCTAGACCAGTGATGGATACTGCCTTAAAAAAGTCAACATGTTTGCTCCTGATGAAACTCAAGCTTGTCCTCTGGCCTCTTCAAGCATCTGCATGGAATATATGTGAACACATGAACGTTCTTGAATTATAAAAACTTTTTACTGAAATTTTTAATTTTGAAAATAATTTCTCAAACAATATCTTGAAAATATATCAAGGTAAAAATACAATAAATAAATGGTTTGTATGGTGTTTTCCAAGTTTTCTCCAAGCTTTACATATTTAAAAGTTTATTTTCTATGTTTAGCTTCTGTACTCAATATTATAATTTTTCCCAGCAACCCAGCATTATTTTCTTTCCTTATTTCACAAGATTTATACAAATGATAATACTTTCTAACAAAACTTTAGGGTCTTTCTTTACGAGGGTGACTTTTAAGTCTGTATTTGAAAGGTTTTAAATTACACTTTTAACTTACATATTCATCATCTCACATTAGTATGTCACCAAAGAAGTTTGTTTTTTTCCTAATTTTATAGTATTTCCTCTTTTGTAGTATTATGACTTTTACCTTATCCCAAGAATTCAATAAGAAATTTTCATCTCACATTCCCATTTTGCTTTTAAGTGAGTAATTCTGTGAATCTTTTCACAGTACCCTCAGAAGCTAGAAAAAGATGTCCAATCCTTTGATTCTAGAGATAAAAGCAATTGTGAGGTAATTAATGTATATGATGGAAACCTATAAATTAATGCAAATATATCCTTCATTCAACTGGACTTGGAGGCTTAACATGTTTTTTCCTTTGAAGAACTCTAACACAGAATACATCCATTTTAAACTTTGTTTTCTACCTAGACCCTTATTCAGGCTGGAAAGCATGACAGTTATGATCATTGCTTAAAATCTACAATATTTATTTCGATTAGAGTCTATTAAAGGAATATTAATTAGACTATTTTATAGTTAAATTTTCTTAAATTACTCCCAAGAATTCATGCAATAAGAACACATAAGCTACATTACGTCATGAATTTGTATTGCAAGAATGTGATTACATGTTAAATTATGGGAAAAATGAGTGACTAGTTCTGAGGAAATAAAGAAGAGATTGATTTACTGGAAACTTACCCACCTCTAAAATTTAAAATGAATTAGGAATTTACATTAGAAATTCATGTTTCACACTTTATTCTTTTTTCAAGGTTTCCTCTCATTTCTCTTAACTATTAAAAGGGTATACAACAAGATGTCTTTGCTTGTGTTATTGTTAGTATTGCAAGGACTACATTTCTTGTTGTCCCTGACAATTCTAAAGGTCATCAATAGAGACTACCTCTATAGAGTGACTTGTTTTTCTTGCTGACATGCTTCTTGTTAGTTCCAGAAAAAAAAAGTTTTCTACCTTAGTCTCACTTTTAAAACCAATATTTTAACTTACCTTGTTTTATAGCTCAGATTTGGTCTTGATATATAGTTTAGACTTCTCAAAATTTACACGTAGCCCTGGTTTGCCTCAGCTTCATAATCTTCTGCCTCAACATCCCAACTAACAGATTACACTAATCATTTAAGAGTAGTTCAGATGCATAGAAAACTGTGTTGAAAAAGACAATACCAATTTCACTCTGAGTAAGAACTGATGACTTCTTTTTCCTTCTTTTATCACTATACTATAGTAGACTATATAATACACACACACACACACACACACATACACACATACATTTGTATACTATAGGGACTATAGCAACTGCAGCAATAATATAATAATATGTTTTATATAATAAAGACTTAAGCCGGGCGGTGGTGGCACACGCCTTTAATCCCAGCACTCGGGAGGCAAAGGCAGGCGGATCTCTGTGAGTTCGAGGCCAGCCTAGGCTACCAAGTGAGTTCCAGGAAAGGCGCAAAGCTACACAGAGAAACCCTGTCTCGAAAAACCAAAAAAAAAAAAAAAAAAAAGACTTAAAAGCTTTTTTCTCAAATCTTGAAAAGGATTTGAACTATTAAAATTATCAAGAAATATCAGGAAATTTTTATTATATGAGTAATACAAGAAAATATAATCTCTCAGGAATTTATAAAATTTATGTTAATTGTTTTTCAAATGTCAATATAGACCATCACCATATTTGTACAAATATGTATCTAAAATGTTATTTTATAGAAAAAGTGTGTTAAGAAGGATATTGCCTTACACTTTTCTAAACTTTCTCAGTAACTGTCACAACAAAATACATTACTTAATCTGTTACACCAATTATCCAGTACAAGCTGTTGGAAGCTGACCTCTTTATCTTTGCAATAGGTCTGAACAGCATGGAGAGTACTTCTTTACACTAGAGTTGTAGCAATCTCAAAGTTATCTTGAAATTCAACTCTAAAATTAAAATTATTTCTTAAAGGTCCTCCTGTTTTTTCATGGAGAAGATTTATTAAAAAAAATCTGTATATTAGATTTATCTCATGCTATTGGAGAATCTTTGTTGCATGAATTCCTAAATGGTCTTATAATTAAAACCCGGAGCCAGATACTGATCAGAGAGACAAAGGAACAAGCCACTAGAGAAACTTCTCACCACTACCGAATCCTCAGGCCAAATGGAAGGTGAAATCCTATCTCCATGAATCCTCTGACTGGAAGCCTGGGAGTTCTCAGTTGAAAGGGCTTTCTTCCTGTCTCCTCATGACTTATATGCCTTTCTCCACCCAGACATTTCACTTTCTTCCTAGTGCTGGAATTAATGGCATACGTGCTTCCCAAATACTGGTAACAAAAGCATGAGATCTCAAGTGCTGAGATAAAAGGCATGTGACTCTCAAGTACTGAAATTAAGTGCGTGCCACCAATGCCTGGCTCTGTTTCTCTCCCAGACTGAATCAATCCCATGTAATCCAGGGTGGCTTTGAACTCACACAGATCCAGATGGACCTCTTCCTCCCAAGTGCTAGGATTAAATGCTTGTGCCACCACTGTCTGTTCTCTATGTTTAACCCATGGCTGGCTCTGTCCTCTGATCCTCAAGCAAGCTTTATTTGATACACAATATATCACCAAAAATCTTTAGGCCATTTTGTACCCACTGAATCAAATGTATATTTGTATTCATACTTATACATGACATATGCCTGCATAGCTTTATACATTATAGTAGAACATTGTGACCCATGAATTGTGTATTACTAACTTTGTCTACCCATTAAAATATGTCTGTAACTCATACTAAATACTTGTAGTAGATATGTGATCATTTGTATGTTTCACGGAGCTATAGAGAGGCCAATATTTGAGTCATCAGATACATGCTTCCATCTGGGTCAGATCGCATTGTTTCACCTCCCACATTGTTTTTTTGTTTTGTTTTATTTTTTTCCTCCTTTACTTTTTTTTAAAAAATACATTCTTCTCTCATACAATCCATCCAAGCACAGTTTCCACGCCTTTCACTCCTCCAAGCTCCCCCCTCCTCCTCTCCTTTCCTTCAGATCCTCCCCCATCCATTTTTTCTTCACCAAAGAGAAGGCCTTCAAGAGACAATGGCCAAAAGAGACAAAATGAGATACAATAAGACAAGGTGAAAGCCCTCATATGGAGGCTGAAAAAGGTAAGCTAATAGGAAGAAAAGAATCTTCATAGCAGACAAAAGAATCAGAGGTACTCTTACATAAGAGCTCTCTTTTAAATACAAGATAATTACTTTTTTTTCTGTGCAGTTGTTTTATTAAAAAGCAGTTTTCTAAGCAGTGGAGGAATGTTTCCCTTGCTCCATATTTTTGACATCATGAATAACTGGTGTTATTCATCTTAGCCATTCTGAGAAGTGTAAGATGGGATCTCCAAATCAGTTTGATTTGCATTTCCCTGATGGCTAAGGACATTGACCATTTCTTTAAGTGTTTCTTGGCCATTAGAGATTCCTCTATTGAGAACTCTTTGCTTAGATCTATTCTCATTTTAATTGGATTATTTGGTTTATTGATGTCTAGTATCTTGAGTTCTTTACATATTTTGGATATTCATACTCAGTCAGATATGTGGTTGGCAAAAATCTTTTCTCATTCTGTGGACTGCCATTTTGTCATATTCATGGTGTCCTTTGCCTTATAGAAGCATTTCGGTTTCATGAGGTCCCATTTGTTAATTGATGACTTTAGTGTTTGTGTTATTGGTGTTCTGTTCAGGAAGTTGTTTGCTGTGCCAATTTGTTCAAGCCAATTCCTCACTTTCTATTCTATGCAGTTTAGTGTATCTGGATTGATGTTGAGATCTGTGATCCACTTGGGCTGAGTCTTGTGTAGGGTGATAAACATGGATCAATTTGCGTTCTTCTACATGTCGACATTCAGTTATAACAGCAGCATTTGTTGAAGATGTTTTCTTTATTCCCATTTATATTTCTAGCATCTTTATTTAAAAAAAAAGGTGTTTATAGATGTGTGGATTTATTTCTGGGTCTTTCATTTGATGATCAATGTGTCTGTTTTTATGTCAATACCATACAGGGTTTTTTTTTTGTTTGTTTGTTTGTTTGTTTTTTAACAGCAGCTCTTTGATGCAGCCTGAAGTCAGGGACAGTAATACCTCTGGAAGTTCTTTTATTGTGTAGGATTGCTTTAGGTATCCTGGGATTTTTGTTGTTGTTTTTGTGTGTTTGTTTGTTGGTTTGTTTGTTTGTTTCATTCTTCCAGGTGAAGTTGAGTATTGTTCTTTCAAGATCTGTAAAGACTTGTGTTGGAATTTGATGGGGACTGCATTGAATCTGTAGATTGCTTTTCGTAGAAAGGCCATTTTTACTATGTTAATCCAACCAACTCATGAGCATGCTTTCATTGTGTCCCATAAATTTGGGTGGGTTGTACATTCATTTTCATTGAATTCTAGGAAGTTTTTAATTTCTTTCTTATTTCTGCCCAACCCAGTAGTGTACTACTGGGAAGTTGTTAAATTTCAATGAACTTATAGGCTTTCTCTGTTTCTGTTTTTTAAATCCAAATTTAATCTATGGTGATTTGACAGAATACAGGGGATCTGTAGCTAGAGTTTTCCTGCCTGGTCCACAGTCAGGACAAATCTCTCTTACCCGCCAGTCCCACAGCCACTCAGACCCGACCAAGTAAACACAGAGACTTATATTGGTTACAAACTGTATGGCCATAGCAGGCTTCTTGTTAACTGTTCTTACAGCTTAAATTAATCCATTTCCATTAATCTATACCTTGGCACATGGCTTGTGGCTTACCGGCATCTTCACATGCTGTTTGTCATTGTGGCGGCTGGCAGTGTCTCTCTGACTCAGCCTTCCACTTCCCAGCTTTATTCTCCTCCTTGTCCCGCCTACACTTCCTGCCTAGCCAATGGCCAATCAGTGTTTTATTTATTGACTAATTAGCAACACATTTGCCATACAGAACATCCCACAGCAGGGATCACTTGCTTTGTGACTAAGTATGTGGTCAATTTTGGAGAATATTCATAGAGGTACTGAGAAGAAATGCCTTCTTTTGTGTTCTGGTGAAATAGTCTATAGATGTCTGTTACTTCTATTTAATTCATAATGTCTGTTAGCGCCATTATTTCTCTGTTTAGGTTTTGTCTGCATGATCTATCCATTAATGAGAGAAGGATGCTGAAGTCTCCAATTATTAATGTGTGTGGTTCATTGTGTGATTTAAGCTTTACTAATGTTTCTTTTACAAATATAGATACCCTTGCTCTGAGGTAGTAGATGTTAAGAATTGAAACACCGTCTTGGTGGATTTTTCCTTTGATCAGTATGAAATGTCCTTCTCCATCTCTTTTGATCAATTTTAGTTTGGTTTGGCCTAAACCTGGGCAGCTGATGTCCAAAGTAGATGGTGGCAAGAGCACAGCAGAGGGCTAGCTGGTGAGGGTAGAGTGGGAAGGGGGCAGTGGAATGGGTCTTTGGGAACCAAACATAGGGAATAGGGCAGATCAGCTAGCAGGCAGGTCACTCACCTGTTCTTCTGACTAGTGTGGCCGGCTCTTGTGCTTACCTCCCACTTTGTACATTACCTTTTTATATTGTATGTAGTGCCAGATTTGTGTAATTATTGGATTTAGTTTTTGCATCTAACAACATTTGCTGCAGATTTCATAATTTGAAGAGCTTGTACAGGTAGTGTACTAGGTGCCAGCTATTGTTTATAAACACCAAATAAAATGATTAAAACATGAGTTATATGTTGTTCTAATCTTAGATGGTCTTTTAATAAAAAACCCAGAGCCAGATAGCACGGTGAAAGCTGAAAGATCAGAGAAGCAGAACAGCCAGCCACTAGTTCTTACCTCTATGAAATTCTCATCCTAAAGAGAGTGAATTGCTGTTTCCTCACGCCTTACATACCTTTCTCTGTTGAGACATCACTTCCTGGGATTAAAGACATGTGTGCTTCCCAGTACTGGCATTAAAGGTGTGTGCCACCACTACCTGGCTCTGTTTCCAGTGTGGCATTGAACTCACACAGATCCAGATGAATCTCTGCCTCTGAGTAATAGATAGGATTAAGGGTGTGTGCCACCACTGTCTTGCTCTGTTTCCAGTGTGGCACTGAACTCACAGAAATCAGATGAATCTCTAATTTATCTAAGGAATAAGATAGAAAATATTTTAAGCAATAACAGCCATATAAAGTACTTATATATAATTAATATTTCTTTCCTAACCCTACAATGATGGAGGAATTAAGGTATCTTTAGCCACTAATACACATTGAGTGCCAAGCTTGATTCACAGTGATCACTTTGGACAATTTGGAATATTGTAAATTTTGTGATTGCAACTATTATCAGTGCCATTTGTTGAAGGTAAGATAGACTAGGGAGACTTAGAGAAAGAGGCAGTACATAAAAGGACTTCATACAAAAAATTAGTCAAGTGAAAAAATTTGGTTCTAAGAGTTTAAGACTGGAGGAGTCATTATTCTAGAACATGTTAACATGTTTTTGTAGGAAACACTATACAGATTTTTTAATTGTATAAACTTGAAAGACAAAATCCATTCTAATCATTAGTCAAGCTAAGAGATATAGCAAAGGTTTCATCTTTTATGTGTCTTTTCCTTATAAACAATATATTAATTCACTGTCCATTATATTGAGGTGTTGGTTTACTATATACCTTCTTTGAATAAATTCCTTAAGAAGCAGATGCAGTGATACTGCATAGGACAGGCAGATCCTTGACCTTCTTTGAAAACCTGCCTCCCATCCATCCTAATTAGTGCTGTTATCAAAGCCTTTTGGGTTGCAACTGCATCTGCAAACGCCCTCCACTATAAGTAGCTAGTATTCAAACATCTTCTTTTGTGGGATTCACTGGAATAAAATAGTAGAGGATGAATCTTTCTTCAAGGAGCCTAAGAATCTAAAACAAGATGCATGCTTACATAGAAAATCCCAAGAAACAGAAAATATGCACCTTATGTAGCATACACATATTGGTATGCATGAATTTTTATTCAGCATTTGTTTGCACAAACATACAGGTTAAATACAGGTACACGGATTAATGGAAGACATGCTGGGGAAGAGCACATATGAGGGCACATGTAAGAGAAGACTTCCCATAACTTGCTAATGAATGATGTTTCATCTTGTCTGGATGCAAAGTCTTGCTAAGACCAGCACCCTCTGAACATTTCTGTGATTTATGAAATGGTAATGTCTAAGCAACCTGAAATAAGACAATCCTTCTAGTGTAAGTCTCTACATTGTGCCTTGCCATAAACATCCAAATTATTTCTTTTTAGTTTTCCATTTCATAAAATGGAGATAATATTTATTCTCCTATTTTCATTGATGAAAAGGCAGATCTAGTTGTAAAGCACTTTGAAAATGAAAAGAACATGTGCTTATTGTTAAACAGTAAACCCCTCTCTCTCTCTCTCTCTCTCTCTCTCTCTCTCTCTCTCTCTCTCTCACACACACACACACACACACACACACACACACACACACAGCATGTTATTTGTCTAACAAGGACATTTACTACATTACTGCAATAAAATTAGCCAGGGCAGCAGCTGATAAATAATGAATTGCTGAGGCAAATTTAGGAAAGAAATAACTTTTTCATATCTACATCAGCAAATGTGCTTTGAAATGCTTTTGATTTTTTGAATCCTCATAATAAGATTTGTTGCAGTCAACATATATAAGAACATGTTTCATCTCATAGATCAGAGATACTCATTATTTTCAGCTATGGCTACCATGGGTATATAGTTTAAGTGTCAGGTTGACCTTCGACTGAAAGGAAAAACTTGGGCTTTTCTAATATGTAGCTACAAAGAATTCACATCTAAATGTATTTTCAATCACATAAATTATATCTCTAATTTTGTTAAGTTCTTTATTTAATAATTTAAAAAGCAAATATTGCTATTTATTATTGAAGCTGACAAGTAATGAGAACTGAAACTACTGAGGAATATATTAAATTTTCTATATATTTTACCTAATGATGGAACCAAAGTTGATAATAATATTCAGGTTTGTATAAAATATTACTGATAGTGATTTACTTGTATTGAATGATAAAGGGAATATAAAATTACTGACAATATATGGTAGTTCATTTAATTTTCATACATTCATTAGAAAATTTCTCAGAAAGTAGAAAATGTGAAAAATCCCACTCTATGCCTGTGAATCTTACTGGGCTCATGTCTAGACTAAAGCATTTGTGTGACATAAAGATAGATGAAATTTGATAATATCTTTAAAAATTGTATGAACTATGGGAGACATGGGATGCAAACCTAAATAATTACATGCTTGTTAAAATCATATGTATGTAGTCAAACCTTTAGGAATTATGCAAGTCATTACCAGCTTTATTTCTCCTGTATACATTGTCTGACACAATGAATCTTTGTTAATAATGTTTACATCTTAATGATTATATTACTGGTTGCTATTCTATTGAGAAACACTGAGTTACTAAAAAAGATGCAGTTACTTAGTACACTTGACAATCATTCCATTTATAGCATAAAGAACCTTTTGGGTATTAACTCTGTCTCTCCACTGACCATGTCAACAAATGTGAAATATTATTTAATATTGATACTAAAGTCTGAGCAATCATAGGACATCAGTACCAATCACCATAGCAAAACAAGAAAGTTGTGGAAGTAAAATTGAGACATAGTGAGCAGGTATATTGTTGTTAATAGGATTTCCTTCATAGACCATGCTATAACTTTAGACATTTTTTTTATTTTCCAGATATAAAAATTTACTGGCCATGGTAGAGACACATAAATAAAGGTCTTCATTGAGTATTATATACTGAGAATCACTCCCTGACTCCTATGTTTTCCCCATATATCTAAAAAAATCTTCTCCCCCTATCCCATGTAACCATCACAGATTGAGTACCTCCAAGGGAAAAACAACTAAAACACAGAAATAATAAAACACACAGTATTTTGAAGAAATATAACTGTTATCACCACAATCAATGTGAATAAATATTTAAATTTTCTATAAACTGAAAAACAATTGACCTCTATCATAGAAACAATTGTGCCTCAAATCAAAAATAAATAGAAATCTGGATAAAACATTTTTTATTCATTATACTATTTTAGTATTTTGAGTGTATGTATAGGTGTTCCACAAGCATTGTCTATGGACGCAAAAATAAGGCATCATTTCTCTTAGACATGGAGTTACACAGGGTTGTGAACAGTGAAGAGATCACTGAGAATCAAACTTAGATCCCCAAGAAGAAAAGCCAGTGCTCTTAAGCACTTAGCCATTTCTCCAGACCCAAGGGAAACTTTCAACATCAAAGTCTTCAATGAAATCTCCAATAACATTAGCACACACAAACACACACATATATGAAACTAAATTATGAGAGAATAATTTCTCAGAATTGGTAGTTTTTATATAATTTAATCTTCTATAGTAAAAACTGCTACATCTTATAAAAGGTTACATATATAAATGTTTCCAAATATAACTAAAATGATTAAAAAGTGTAACATATTCTAATTTAATACATTTCACAGTGTTTTCATTTTCAGAAAAAAAGAGAAGGAAAGGCAGGAGTAGAAGTGAGGAGGGAAGGGAGAGTAGGGAAGGAAAGAGAATGAAAAAAGAAGGAAGAAGAGAAAAAGAAAAGCTCTGGTTGTCTCAGCATAGCTGAAACAGTGTGCCAAAGTTTATAAATAATACACAAAGAATGAAAATTTTACTGAAAAACAGTAAGTAAAAAACAGCATAGAATAATAAATGAAATCTGGACCATATTAAAAGAGGTAGTGTTGGAGAAATTGGTAAAACCTGAAAGGAGTCTAATTAATTCCGTAGACTTATCTCAATGCTATTTTTAAAGGTTTGATAATTGGTATATTATGATAGCCTTAGAGGCAATTGAGAAAATAGTAAGTAATAACTCACTACATAATTTTGGCAATTATTATTGAAGTATAAAATTAAATAAGTTATGAGAATTTTATTAGTAAAGCTAATGAAAACAGGGAAATAATGAAAGTAGGTAGAAAAAATGGAAAATGGGACATAAGACTGTATTTGGGGAATACTGGGTAAACTGCAATATTACCTAAATAATTTATGAAAGATGTTGAATGCTATATGAACAGTGTAGGAATTCTGCCTTGATCCCAATGGCATAATTTATACTATGATCAGTTTGAGTTGTTGTCCAGTTTCTACATTTATCCAAATTACCCAGCCTTGTCAAGATACATTACCCATTCCTTGAGAAAGAGGTTAAATGGCAGTGTTTTGTTTTGTTTGAAAATGCACAAAAGAATTAGGAACCTTCTGTCCTTTCTTCAGAGCATTGGACTAAAAGTGTAAAGGACTGAAGGATGGAGATGACAGATATCCCGGCTGCATGCCTGGTGAAGAGCAACATTAAAAGCCGAAAGCATTTCTCATTAAGTACTGGTGGCTCCAAAAAGAGTGATTTGACTCGAGCATTGAATTACAACATAGAAGTAAGCCAGAACAAAGTCCATACATATTTCTCTACAAAATTTTGTCATTTTAGTGGAACAGAACAATGTGGTGATATATTGTATACCCTAATAAACTTCCCTGAGGATGCTGACATATTGTGTACACTAATAAACTTGACTGAAGATCAGAGGACAGAGCCAGCCACTAGTTTTTACCTCTACAAAACCCTCAGACTAAAGAGAGTGAGTACCTGTTTCCTCATGTCTTATATACCTTTCTCTGTCCAGACTTTCTGGGATTAAAGGCATGTGTGCTTCCCAGTACTGGGATTAAAGGTGTGTGCCACCACTGCCTGGCTCTGTTTCCAGTATGGCCTTGAACTCACAGATATCTAGACAGATCTCTGTCTCCTGAATGATAGGATTAAGGATGGGTGCCACCACTGCCTGACCTCTATGTCTAATATAGTGGCTGGCTCTGTCCTCTGATCCTCTGGAAAGTTTATTAGGGTACACAATATATCACCACAGAACAGAATCTGTAATCAGAAACTGTTTCTCATGACAACAATAACAACATGCAAACAATTAATGAGTTTACTGCTTCCATGTCTCAGCATACACACACACACACACACACACACACACACACACACACACACACAGAGTCATATGAAATTTTAATAAACAGGTAGTCTCCTTCATAGACTGTTCTGTTTGCTAGTCTCCAGCAGTTAGGAGTATTTTTCATTCTAAACAACTTTTAAGTAATTATAAAATTGTATTTAACAATTCAATATGGTTATTACTATGTGATAGATATAGATTTAAGATCTGAGTTGTGAGTGACAGTAAATTAATATTTTTAATGGCATACAACTTATATTTGTGTTATGATTATATGATTATGATTATGAAAATGATTATGAATATGATTATGAAAGACTAAAGTTGACCATTAACTTCTTAAGTACAGATACTGAAGAGGAAAAGAGAATATAGTAAGAAACTTGGACTATAATTTTTAAATATCACAAGACTTTGGCAAAAGAAAGTCCTCATGCTTGAGGGCTTTGTATATGTATAATATATAAAGGAACAAAAGAAGAGCATATTATTACACACACATACACACACTCATACATACACACACATACACACACACAGTGTGGGGTACAGCAGAGAGAGAAAGATCAGACAAAGACAGATACAGATGCATGACAGAGAGACACAGAGAGGGAGAAAAATAATTGACTATTAATTTAATAGGCATCATTTCAATGTGCTTAAAAAAATCATCATAAATTTAAAATTTTGAGAAACACTGTGTGCAATTACTAGGAAGAGTCCTTCATTCCAGCTTTATCAAATTCAGGGCAAACACTCTGTTTGGATTTGGAAAATAGTCAGGAATTGGACAGTGAAGAGTGACATTTCATTTAAACTCAGACATATAAAAATCAGTTAATTGGAAGATTACAACTTACTGTTGTTCATGACACTGATGAAAATGAAATGGTACTTATATAAAACTTTCCAAACAATTAAGTGCAGTAGTAACTAGGTTGTGTTTGGTTAAAAGATTGTGGAAACATTACAAAGTTCAAAACATTTACAAAAGGAAAAATGCATACTCCCAAACATTTCAGTCAGGGCTTTGGCTGTACTTGAGACAACACAAAGATTTCGTGTCGAATATGCAAAGCACAAGAGCCAAGGAAGCTACGCTTTCAAAATATGCTTCAGAGTATCATCATTATCCTATATGAAAATATCCAAAGAGAATCCCCTTAGTTCTGTTCATGTTAAAATGAAGCCTCTGATGCTCTAGTGTGTTCATATGTATCTTCACTGATTGATGTCACTGTTCAGAGTAGCCTGCAGGGAAACTTCAAAAGATATTATCATGCCTTGTTTGATCTCCTCTTATTAATTGTCCATTTCAGTAGAATATCAAAATGTTTCTTTAAAAAAATGTTGTTTCTTCAAAGTAAAGAGCTTATAAATAATCATTAATTCCAATTTGTTGAAAATTTGCATCTGTCTTCTATTTCAGGTATTTCAATTATAATATGTTTTCATTTCTGGTTAGAATATTAATATTTTATTGAGTCACAAACCTCAAGCATGATGATACACTCAGACATATGGCTTTAATTTAGATCTGATATATTTTGATCACTTCAAGGTTAAAATTTCACAGCAAAATCCATATGTTGAGCACTGACTCTGATAATATTTTAAAATATTCTGTCACTGTTATATATAAAGCATTGTTATAATTTTTGTGTCATTTTTAGTGTAGATGTAGATAAATTTTATAGCACCCAAGTGTTTCAGTTCTTTAAATTTTCCTCCTATTATTATGCTTTCTGTCCTCAGCTTCCAATGCCTAGTGTCACCTGAAATATTGTATTATCAAAATTCTTGTACACACATCATAATACCAATAGCATATGTTATTTCCTCCAAATAGTTTTTATCCTCATAGATTTGGTATTCATGTGCTCCAAAATTAGTGATTTTTTTCCTCAGCTCCTGGACCACTAAGATATCCATGTTTTTATCTCTGTAATGTCTTAATATTGAGATCCCTCTTTCTATGCTACAATTCTTCTTCTGTTATTACACTGACACTTGCCAGTTAGCTAACTTTTGACCCCATCTGCCAATGTTGAACTGTTGGTAGAACTCACAGGGATGTAGTGATGTAGTTCACATCCTGTGCACTACACTGCATTTCTTCCACAGAACATATGTGAGGACACTGTGACTCCATTTAGTAGTTAATTGTATTTCATAATTCCTAATTCATTTGATGCATGTTTTAATAGCTTCCTTTTTCATGAATTGCCCAATATTATTTCAGTGGATTTGTATGTGCACATGTGAAACTTAGGTCCTTGTAACCATGAAAATTGAATCATTTTAAGTAAGTATGGAAATTTTCAGTACTGTACCTACTTGCTGATATCTTCATTAATAAGCGGTATGTTCCCACTTAATTTTATACAAAATAATTCTTTCATTTATACACAAAATACCATCTTCTCCCATGGGCTCAGTAATCGGCTACACTTTTCTCTCTGCTCTCAATCATTGCCTGTAGTGCAAATATTTGTAAGGGTTTCTCCCACTTCAAAAATTTAACTGTGTAGCTTCTCTCTATTAGTTACTGTACTATGTTTTTTTTTAATTTCAGAAACATCAAAAATGTGTCTTCATTTACCTCTATTATAATTAAAACCACAATGCTGAAATATTTTGTTAAATAACTTATGCAAACTACATCAACAGATATATATTCACTACTAAATGCTCTGTACATCAGCATCAATTTTTATTATGAGGATTTGGCCCCAATGATCCCTTTTTCCTCTTTGCAATGCCTAATATATGTTGTTTCTTGGCTTTGAGAACACTAAAAACCATTTCTTTATATAGTTAGTCTCTCATTCTCAATATTTCCAGTACTTATTTTGTGCCCTAGTCTATTTAGTTTAAGATAACCCTAGGGCTCAAATCCTGCTTTCCTTCTTTTCTAGGACTGCAATATTTTTTTCCTCTGGTTTTATGTTTTAATTTTTATATATTTTAATTTGCAGCTCATAAGGCTTTCTTAAAACCTGGATGCATTTATATCATGCCAGCTGCTGTACATCACCAGCTGGATGTCAGATACATCAAATTCTACAAGCCAAAAGTTAAATTCATCATCTATACCAAATCCTTCTCTTCCTTCAGCCTTTCCTATCTCAATGACATTACCCCAAAAATCTAGTAGAGGAAGTTTCATGAGCTCACTTTTGTTACATCCTTTTTCTAGGCCCAGTTTATCAAATCTCCTGTGAGTTCCATCTCCAGAATATGTTTAGAATTTGAATTATAATATCGCCTCTATCTCTAGAGTACCCATAATCCATATCCTAGGTTATTGCATTAATTTCCCATTGAGGCTCTGATTTCAACCTTTAATATCCCAAACTGTAATTGCAAAGCAGGCAGTGAAGTTAACTGAAGATTTTATTTAGTCTGGGTTTGATGAAATATGCTTTTAGTAGAGAGAAGAAAGATGACAGTGAGTTGAAGGCAAGTCTGGACTCCATGAGACTGCTTTAGTACACAAAATCAAAATCAATAATTCAGCTCATAAAAATATATAGATTGGGGCTGGAGAGGTGGCTCATAGGTTAAGAGCACTCACTAGCTGCTCTTCCCTAGGTCCTTAGTTCAACTCCCAGGAACCACATGGTGGCTCACAGCCATCTGTAATGAGATATATGTTATGGTTGGGTGGCTTGTTGTTCTTGTGGGATTCTTAACAGTGGGAGCAGAGTCAGTCTCTAAGTCTTTGGCCTGTTTGTGGAATCATTTTTCTCCTATTGGGTGGCCTTGTCCGGCCTCGATGCTATGGTACTATACCTGATATTGCAGCTTGTTATGTCATATTTGGTTCACGTCCCTGGGAGGCCTGCTCTTTTCAGAGGGGATCTTTGGAAGGGCAGTGGATTAAAGTGGTAGACTGGGGGAGGAAAGAGGGAGAAATTGCAGTTGGGTTATAATATATGAGAGAATAAAAAGAAACAAAGATTAAGATGGGAAAAGAGACTAGTCAAAGAGGTTATTGGACCAAATGAATGGAGCCAGGAGAAGCTGTCCTCTACAGACATATATCCAATAAAAGTTTTACTTCCAATATCTTTAAACACACACACACACACACACACACACACACACACACACACACACACAGCTAAACCTGAGAATGTCTTTTTGTTAATTGCAAAAGGCAAAATGCAACTATATCCATGAGGACTATATTCTATTTATACAAGTCATATGTTTTCCTAGACTTGTTTTTAGTAATTATCATCCTCTTCACACTATTCTAAATATCTAGCCTTCTTTCTAGACCCTAAACATAACCAGTGCATTCTAAAATGAAGCCACTGTACAGAGTCTTCCTTCTATCTCAAATGCATATCCCATGGCTCACAATTCATCATGGCAACATTCAGAATTTGTAAACCTTTCCTTGAGCACTCTGCTTAAAATTGCATTTTAGACAATATATGACCTTCTCAGGAACTCAGCCACTCAAACACAGTCTACTGATAACTCTGATCATTTAATAACTTGATTATATTTATATGATAATTTTCTTGTGATTTGTAACTTTTTCAATATTCTTCAGCAAAATAGAAAGGACATTCTGTTTACTAATATATCACATGTGCACAGAAAGATTTCAATTAAATAATCAGCTTTTTCACTAAAGTAAATAATGAAGGATTACTAATGAAAGATATCAAGAGAAAGACATGGAGGAAGCAGGAAAGCAGGATGAACAGTACGTAGATAAGTTCCTGCCTCCAGGTTCCTGCCCTGCTTGAGTTCCTGTCTTGGCTTCTCTCAGTTGACCATAGTCATAATTTAGGATATAACCTTAGCTGAATCCCCAGCTAGAAGTTTAGCTTTCACAAGTACAGTCTACTAAAAGACCTGCAAGAGCATACACCCATACAGGACACATGTACTGTAGCTTTTGTGCTGCCCATGCTTACAAATAAGTGGATCCATCTATTACTTGGAGAATTTTCATCCTTGGGCATTCCCATCATGTGCCCTGTCTCTACATGCACTCTCCAGTGTAGATATACATAGGACTCATCTGTATGACCTTCATATTGACCAAAAGATTTATGGAGAGCTATGGAAAACAGGAATGTTTGAATGCATTTCTCTGCAGACAGATGAAGATGAACACAGTATTCAAATGCATTTGCCTTATACAGCTAAAGCCATGGAAAGCCATAAAGATAAGTTTGCCATTATTCCTGTACTGGTTGGAACTCTGAGTGAGTCAAAAGAACAGGAATTCAGAAAACTCTTCAGTAAATATCTAGAGGATCCTAGTAATCTCTTTGTGTTCTCTTCTGTTTTTTGCCACTGGGCTCAAAGGATCCATTATAGTCACTAGGATAAATCTTGGGGGGAGATTTATAGATCCGTTGAACATCTAGATAAAATAAGTATGAGTACTGTAGAACAATTAGATCCTGTATCTTTTAGCAATTATTTGAAGAAATATCATAATACTGTATGTGGAAGACATTCCATCAGGGTGTTATTAAACACTATCCTAGAGCTCAGGAAGAATGGAATGAATATGAGCTTTTTCTTTTAGAATTATGCCTAGTCGAGCCAGTATAGAAGCTGGCAAGACAGTTCAGTGAATTATGCAGCTAGAGAACTCATGGTCCACTGAAGCTCTGGCCCTCTAGGATGCCACCTGCATAGACTCACACTCTGCCTAGGGTCCAGCCTGCCCTTTACCAAGATGTTGGTTCTGATGTGGAGGAATTCTGAAACCTCAGAATAATAGAATTCTCTTCTCTTCTTTTCTAGAAGGTGTAGTCCTCCTTAATTTCAACTCATTTAAAAAATGCTTTATAGTTTGGGGCAGTGGAAGGAAGGCTAGAATCAAAATATTTTGATTAAAAAAAGATGACAACATAAGGGCTCAATTGGCACACAGTTTTTGAAAATAACTTATAAAGCATTTAGCATATCCAAAATTTGCACTCTTTGCAGACTCATGCATATATATTCTGCTTTCAGAATAATTTTGCAGATCATACAAAGACAAAAAAAGGTGGAAAATTTTTAATACAAGAAATGACATTTATAAATGATTTGTATTAGAATATAAGAAATCTCCAGTTATAGACAATTACTACCCATGTTGTATAACAGATACCATCTATTTTAGTTTCTGATAAAGGGCTACACAACTCAAAAAAAAAGGAAATACATCAAACTCCGTAGTGCTTTTCAAAATTATGTTAATTATGTAATATTGTTAACATAGATTTAATAATATATTTATTCTTTGAGTACTTTGTACAATGTTTTGATCATATTAATTCCCTCCCTTAATTCTTTATATATCATTGCCCACCTCCCTAGTCACCCAACTTTGTGTTCTTTCATACTCTTAGAGAGAAAGAAAGAAAGAAAGGAAGAAAGAAAGAAAGAAAAAAAGAAGCAAAAGAGAAAGAAAGAAAGGAGAGAGAGAGACAGAGAGAGAGGAAGGAAAAAAGGAGGATGGGAGGGAGGGAAAGAAAGAAAGACAAGAAGGAAGGAAGGAAGGAAGGAAGGAAGGAAGGAAGGAAGGAAGGAAGGAAGGAAGGGAGGAAGGAAAGGGAAGGGAAGGGAAGGAAGGAAGGGAAGAAAGGAAGGAAGGGGAGTTAACTTTGAGTCCAGTTTTATTGACCCAGTACTCCTAGGCATGAAGCCTCTCCAGGAGTGTGGTTCATATAACTGGTGTCACTTCATTGAAGAACATTGATTTTTTTCCTCTCCTAGAATCTATAAATTTCCAATAGCTTTTTGGTTAGTGGTGGGATTTCATGTCCACTTCTTTTTCCATGTTTATATTTTTGTCTTCAGTCTGTGTATGTCTTGTTGCATATTCTCATCATCTGTGTGACTTCATACATGCATCTTTACTGTTGTTTTGAAAATTTGTTTCATTAAAGGGAATTACCACCTCTAGCCCTCACAATACCTAGATCCATGAATTTTGAGTGGAGGGGCATACTTTCCAAAATCTTTTATTATCTGTATGTTATCTCATTGTGGAGTTCTGTGTTAACATGGCTTGTAAGGAGCAGATTCTCTGATGAAGGACTAGCAATGTACCGATTTTTGGTTACAGAAATATGTTATTAGGAATTTTGTTGCTATATTAATTTAGCAGAATAAGAGCTTTAGCTTTTCCTCAATGGCCCACAACCCATCTAGCTTCAGGTTCTTTGCCTTTTAGACAGTGTCAAGTATCGGTTCCATCTCATGAAATGGTCTTCAAGTTCAATTTTTTTTAAAAAAAATGCTGATTATTCTCAATATTGGGCATGCTTTACTAGTTTTGTCATTATTGTAGCTGACAAGGCTCACAGCTGGTTGAGACTGATGATTACTTTTCTGCTCTGAAAACATGTATAATAGCTCTCAGTACTATGAACACTGGTCTGTAAGTGTTGGGAGCCCCATCTCTTACCTTCTTTTGTGTTGTCTGTCATGTTTGTCTGCCTGTCCTGTTAGGAAGGCACATTTTCTCTGTTGTGGTTTGCCCAGTGCTTCCACATAAGGATTGAACCCCCAGGAGGTGGAACCAAGTCTCTGCTCCTGAACACTGTTCCTCATTCATAGACACAATATGGGCATATAGCCATGGCCCAAAAACCCACAGAAGTCCCCCACTAAGCACAGGACATAAGGATCCAATGCAAATATCCACCCCTGTTGACTGTTATTGTCTCTCTGACTGTTGTTTGCTTGCTGTTTCCCTAGAAAAGATGGGTAATCTTTTCATCACCCCCACCACTTCCATGTCAGATATCTGTATATCTGATGAGGAGACAGATGATTTGGGCCCCACAAAATCTGTTAAGGAGAAGGCAGCTATCATTAAGTCATGCACTGCTACACCCTCTGCTCCACCACCACCGCAGGCAGCTATGCCTCTGCCAGGGTATTGGGGAAATCTGCCCCAGTACCTGCCTGTTTCAGGAGGTGGCTACTTTCCCATGGCACCAGGCATCTTACAACCCTCACAGCCTGCCACTCTCAGTCCATAGGCCCATAGAAGCCTTCCCAATCAATGTGGGACCAAATGCTTATGCCCAGCCCTGGATTCCCACCACCATAGCTGATCTCTCCCTCATCCAGAAGGCAGCCAATGAGTCAGGTGCAGATTCCCTCTACTTTCATCAGGTCCTTGCTCAATGGTCCACGCAGTTACAAACTTGTTCTGATTGGTACAATTTGCTTAAAGCTATGTTAGAGACTTCAGTCTTTTGTAGTTGGAGATTGGCCTATGATGATCAGGCAGAATCCTAGGCCCGGACAAACGTCTTACTTAATGTCCCAATGACTTTAAGGGCATGGGGAATATGTCCATCCTGTGCACCAGGAACAGATTGGCTTGAATGCTCATATTCAACAGGTCTTGGACCTAGCCATCAAGGCCCTCAGAGCCTGTACTCCCCAGGACCCCTTGGCTTATTTTTGAAATCTTATCCAACAGCCAGGGGAGCTTTTTACCCACTTCCTGGCCTATGTCAATGAGGCAGTAGAGCACAGAGTAGATGCAGGTCCAACTAGAGATATGTTGATTAAATAGATGACTTGGGAGGGGCTTAACACCCAACTCCATTATGTGGTTGCAGCCATGAGAATGAGGACATACATAAATGGATGCAACTAACCAGAGATCTCCACCTCAGCACCAGTCCCATTGCTGCTCTTACCACCTCCTGAATGCTCTCCTTGCTGACAGATAGCATACTAATGACACACCAAAGGGCCCCTAGGCAGATAGAACTTGCTTGGGATGTGGCAAACTAGGCCATTTGTGGCATGACTGCCTCTGGGCAAAACCTAGGACCCCATTCCCCAGATGCAATAAGGGATTTCATTGGGCAAAGGATTGCAGGTCCCAGCCTACTGAAACACCAGACCCTTTAAAATCCAGGTGGGGCACTCCTCAGTAAGAGGAGACTCTGGTAATCCAAAGATCTATTTGACAATGCTCATTTTTCCCAATACTGTCTATCTTGATGGACAAGCTGTCAAAGGCTTGGTTGACATGGGTGTGGATGCCCCCATTTTAATAGAGACTGAGGTGCTTTGCTTCCCTCATTGGAAGTTTAAATCCAGCCCCACGACCAGTGTGTGATAGACCAACACGATTCTAAGATGGCCACCCATCTGGTCCATTGGAAGGATGTTGATGGCAATTAGGGAGCCATTTGCTTTTTCATTTCGACTGTACTTAGGAAAATGTGGGGTAGAGATATTTTGGAGGATATGGGTATTGTCCTAACTACAGATGACAGGGCCTTTTTTGACAACATTGAGGTCCATGAAAAGGTGGGTGCTGTGGTCCACAACCTTGCACAAGATCTGCACCCCCAACTCTAAGGGCCATTGTCCCCATAAGATCCACCAACATTGAGCCCCCTAGCCTATTCCATTGATGTGGATCTTGGGTTAAGAATTATAAGTGGAACAGTGGCCCTTAATTGAACCCAACCTATCAGTCTTAAAGGAATTAGTTGCAGAACAGCTGAAGATGGGCACATAGACCTGTCCATAAGTAAACATAATATCCCCATATTTGTTATCCCCGAGAAATTGGGACACTACTGTCTACTCCATGATTTTCATGTAGTTAATAGTCTACACAGCCAGGCCTCCCCCATCCTAGCGCTATTTCTCTACTTTATTATATATTAGTTTTAGATATTAAGGATTGCTTTTTTCAAGTTCCTCTGGCACCACAGGATCCAGATCATTTTGCCTTTACTGTGTAGGAACCTAATATGCATAAGCCAGCTAAGAGCTATCAATGGACTGTTTGGCCCCAAGGAATGAAGAATAGCCTCCCTTTTTGACAGTTATATGTTTCTCAAGTTTGGGTTAATGTCTCCAGGGATGTTCTTTTGATCCATTATATGGATGATTTTCTCCTGGTACACCCAGATGCAGCTTATCTGCAAAAGACTGCCAAGAGAGTATTAAAGGATCTGCAATGTTACAGCTTATGGTGACTCCAGATAAGTTCTATATGGTACCCCCCTTTGCCTTTTCCATTGTTAAGCAGGTCTTCCCCTTTAAACTGGAAATGAAGTAATTGTACTCTCAGAATTACAACAATTATGTGGCACAGTTAATTGGCTTAAACCTTTCTTACCCATCCTTGACCAAGAGATGAGACACCTCTTTTTTGTTGTTGGAGGGCCTCACCTGTCCTTCAACTAAGGTTAGGCTTACACAAGAAGCTAAAGAGTTGCTACAAAAGGTTTTGGACATTCTAGCTACCTCCAGCCTACAATGCCATGATCCTCAAAGGCCTTTATTGGCAATGGTCCTCTTGAAACCCAGGGGATTTGAGGGAGAATTATGGTAATCTAGGGCCCTTCTATGGATATATCAAGCACATCCTGACCTGTACAAGGTCACCTTTAAGTTTGACCAGTCCTTCTAACTCAGCCTGAAGGCATAGATGCTGGCAAAGAGTACATATGGACAAGATCCAGATAAGCTTGTCTTCCCCTTTTCTTTAAAAGAATACCCAGTCCCTCTGGGCATATTCTATCTCATTCCAGGAAATGGTTGCAGGACTCACAGGAACTATTGACAATCATTTGTCAAAAAACAAGATCTAAACAAAACTCCTCACACTTCCAATAAAGATACAGCCCCATGTAATACCCTCCTCCACTCCCATCCCTCATGCCACTCTGGCCTTTTCAGGTGTCAATAAAAACAGATGAGGTATTCTTATCCAGCATTCTGGCTCCAAAGATGTTACATATGTTATCCCTAACCCTGGTTCTATTCAATTGGGTGATCTATTGGCCCTCCTCAAGATTCTAGTGGAGTGCCAGACCAAGCCCGTTAATATTTTTTTTTCTGACAACAGGTACACTGTACACACAGTTCATGTGCTGGACTTTTCTTGAGTTGAAGACTCACTGACCCCCATCACCAGCATCATTCTTCTCATATAGGATGTCATAAGTCAGTAGACTGAGCATTGGTACCTGTCACATATTAGATCTCACTCCAAATTACCTGGAATATTGGCTTGAGGAAATGAGGTCATAGATACCATCATATGTGGTGATATATTGTGTACCCTAATAAACTTGCCTGAGGATCAGAGCACAGAGCCAGCCACTAGATTAGACATAGAAGTCAGGCAGTGGTGGCACACACCTTTAATTCTATAATTCGGTAAGCAGAGATTGGTCTGGATCTCTGTGAGTTCAAGGCCATGCTGGGCTAGATGAGATTGATCCAGTATAGGAGAGAAAAAGAAACAGGCAGTGGCAGTATACACCTCTAATCCCAGCACTTGATATCTCATGCCCTTGCTTGGGAAGCACACATGCCTTTAATCCCAGGAAGTAATATGGCAGGACAGAAAAAGGTATATAAGGCATTACGAAACAGGAACTCACTCTCTTTAGGGTGGGGATTTCCTAGAGGTAAGAACTAGTGGTTGGCTGTTCTGCTTATCTGATCTTCAGCTTTCACCCCAATATCTGGTTGTGCTTTTTTTTTTAATTATAAAAACATCTAAGATTCAAAAAATCATATTAACAGCCAGTATGGATCTCCTAGAGCAAACCAGGGCTCTTCACCAGCAGTTCCATCTGTCTGCAGACAATTTGCATAGACTTCTTCCAGTATTACTGGTTTCCTGTAGCTAGAGAGTTTTCCTGCCTGGCCCACAGTCAAGACAAATCTCTCTCACCTGCCAGTCCCACAGCCACTCAGACCCAACCAAGTAAACACACAGAGACTTATATTGCTTACAAACTGTATGGCCATGGCAGGCTGCTTGCTAACAGTTCTTATATCTTAAATTAACCCATTTCTATTAATCTATAAGTTGCCATGTGATTCGAGGCTTACCGGTATCTTAACATGTTGCTTCTCATCATGGCAGCTGGCAGCGTCTCTCTCTGCCTCAGCTTTCCTCATCCCAGAATTCTCTTCTCTGCTTATCCTGCCTATACTTTCTGCCTGGCTACTGGCCAATCAGCATTTTATTTATACAGAGTGATATCCACAGCAGTTTCCCAATGTAAATATTTGTCCCTAGCATGTACCACTTGTAGTCCTCTTGGGTAGATGTAATCCTGAATGGTTTTATTAAATAAGAAACAGAGCCAAATGCAGAGTTAAAAGCCCTAGAGGTCAGAGCAGCTGCCAAGAGCTATGGCCAAGACAGCCTTCTTACCCCTCAATGTCGCTGTCATCCTTCCCTTCAGAAAAAGAGACCTACTTCTTGTGTGTCTGTCTTTTTATTGACTTTCTGTTCTGCCTTCTCATTGGTTGTAAACCCAACCACATGACCTCTTCATCACTGCCGGTCTATACAGACCTCCAGGTCTCTATGATTAGTATTGAGATTAAAGGCATGTGTATCCATGCTGGTAGTGTCCTTGAACACACAGAGATCTGCCTGTCATGTGATTGGTATTAAGGGTATGTGCTACCACTGCCAGACTTCTGCTAAATGGCTTGCTATTAGCTCTGACACCCAGGGACTTTTATTTATTAACATACAAATAAAATCACATTTAAGCACAAATAAAATATCACCATACTCTTGGTCCCTTAGGATGGCTTAAATATGCAGGGGTTAAGCTTCAGGGCTTGTTGCCTAATGCCATCTGGCAGATGGATGTCACACATCATGTCCTGGCATCCAACGTGGGGCAAGAGTTTCCACCTAAAAACTTAAAAAAAAGATTCTAAAACGGAACTAAAAACAGCTTCCTAATTGTCTCTCTCAAATGAGCGGCAGCTGCCGGTTTGAGCTACTGGCGGGTTCCTAGCGTGCGCTCTCGACCTGCAGTATGGTGGGAATGAGGCCTCTGCAAGTAGCACATTAAACTGTGTGGTGAATTTAGCCTTTGCTAGTACAAAACAAAAAAAGAGGTTTCTGGGCTACATGCTACTTTGGTAAAAGTGTAAACCCACTATTTCTGAGAGTCATGGCTCCCAGAGCTGGCGGAAAGCGGACCGCCGCCATGTTGGGAAGCTAAAGTGGGCGGAGCCAGCAGCCACTGCCCCATTTCAGGCTTAGAAGGCTGCAGTTTAAAACAATAGGCTCACGCTAATATAAAAAAATAAGCCACGTAAAGATGGCTACCACACAAAGAATCTGGATTATGTTCTCTTTGATATTCGTAACTGCAGAAAAACATTTGATTGTAAAAGCTGTTGAGTTATGCCAAAATGTATATTTTAAAGATACCTTGACTTCAAAATTTGGATATAAGGATATGTTGCTTTAAAAAAGAGTCTCTGCTCTTGTTTCCACAGAAAGCCAGAGACTATAGATTTGTTCCAGATTAAGATACATCAGGTTTGACCAGCCAAGACCCCCTAAAAGGTCTCCAATGACACCATGGCCCAGATGATTCAACATCCAAAATGGTTTCAAGTCAACTGGCTCAGATATACAGCCTCACGGACTACTCCATGATCCTAAAATTTTCTTTCTGTCTCCAGAAGATACAGCGCCCCCCTCCAGCAGGAAGTAATAAGAGAAGCTACGCCCAAATTCCCAAATATACCAAGCTGGCTTTAGAGATGGTATTGGCTCACTCCCCCTCTAAACCCAGACATATTGCTCAAAAAAAAAAAAAATGGTTAAGAGATTCTTATGTCCCAAATCAGAAGAGCCCTCTGGTGTGGGACAGAGAAAAAACAATATTTTTATTTAAATCAGGTTGATTATAAATACAATCTCTTTCTAAAGAAAAAAAGGGGATAGTTTAGATATGATAGGATGAAAGGAAAGATTAATGAACCTACTTTTAAAGAGTAACAACTTGTTTAAAATGTTTTACATTGCTATAGATTTTAGTTTATTGATACAAATTTAAACTTAATTTTGTTATACTGTATATATATTTCTATTCTTGTTTGAGGTATTATGTTTATGTAACTCATTTAAAATTGTAATAGATAATTAAAAAATAGATTAATAGTTAGTCATCTATGATAATATTTGTAGCCATGTTAGTTAAGTCTTCTAGGTATACATAGATATATTTCAGATAGATAGGTAGTCTTCAAACACTTCAAAGACCTACAAAATATGGCATTTAAAATGTTTTAAAAGTTTAGACTTTTTGGACAGTGAGACATGTCTGCTCCTGACAGCACCGATTTACTTCAGAGAGGAGGATGGGCATCGAAGACACTCCATATGGAGTTTATCTTCACCTTGACAAAAATAGCCATTTGGGCAAGAAACTGTTCTTGCCTGGACTGCTTGATCAACTGGACATGCAGGACCCATAGAAAGGTGACCACTGAACTTTGCTTGACAAAATGGTCCTTCAGGTTCCTGCTTTGCAGAGAAAACTGCCAGACATTCTACAGGACACAGAGAAAAGTGAATAAGAGACTCTAGGCCTGTGGGCTGAAGACAGATGCCCCAACCTTACAAGAGAACTTTGAATGACTGTCCAGGCTGCCAGCTGTCTCTGTCTACCCTACAAGACTCCTAAAAGTTGCTTATATCCTTCTCCATTTCTCAGGTAGTAGTATATCCTTCTAAGGTCTTTGATGTGGTTAAAGACTAGATACTTACAATTTTCCTTAGTTATAATAAAAGATAAGTTAGATATAAAACCTTAAATTCACAAATATAGGATAGATAGGATATCTTCTTTAATATTGTAACTGTAATTCTTGCTTGATAATTGTTTTGTTATATGTAATTTTACTATGTTAAAGTTAAAACCTTCCTTTTTAAGAAAAGAAAAGGGGAAGTGCTGTGGGATGGTCTGTATGTCAAGTGTGTTGCTGATTGGTCAGTAAATAAATCACTGATTGGCCATTGGCTAGGCAGGAAGTATAGGCGGGACAAGGAAAAGAATTCTGGGAAGTGGAAGGCGGAGAGGGGGACACTGCCAGCCGCCATCAGGACAAGGAAGATGTAAGGTACCAGTAAGCCATGAGCCATGTGGCAAAGTAAAGATTAATAGAAATGGGCTAAATATAAGAGTAAGAGCTAGACAATAACAGGCCTGAGCTAATGGCCAAGCAGTTTAAATAATGTAAGAGTCTGTATGTTTATTTTATAAGTGGGCTCTGAGACTGGCGGGACTTGGTGGTGGGAGCTGGAGAGAAATTCTCCAGCAACAATGTCCCCTTTGGCAATCTTAAATATGTTCATGTGATAATAGATACCTGTTCCTCCTTTGTTTATGCCTCACACTTTCTGGGGAGAAGGCCATCAGTGCTATCAAGGCCCTTAAGTCAGCCATGGTAGCTATGGGTGTACCTTGGGCACTTAAGACTGACAATGGCACTGCCTATGCTCCTCAAAAATTCAATGACTTTCTGGGGTGCTAAAATATTTCCCATACCACTGGCATCCCCTACAACCTACAGGGACAAGCCATAGTGGAAAGGATGAACAGAGTTCTTAAGGAACTGTTGACCAGGACTATCTCACCAGAGGCAAGGAGAAATCCCTATCTGGCCTCACCAGAGGTCCTTTTCCATAAGAACTTTCTCAGTTTTGATGACAAGGGGCTCAGCCCCACCTACAAGCACTCTGCCAAGGAATATTCCCCTGCCTCTGGTGAGATGGAGAGTTCCTATCTCCCTCCAATGACAGCCAACAGCCCCCTGCTAATCCATGAGAGAGGGTTGCTTATGTTTTTCTTCAGAGTGCCACTACACCAATATGGGTCCCAGCAAGAAATGTGTGCCTTTCATAGATTAGCCTTCTTCCACCAAAGAGGAAATAATCCAGGATGGGTAATGTATATACTACACTTTCTTGCTCTCATTGCCCCTCTAAAGGCTGAAGACTTGTGGACCCTCACTTTTCCTCATTTTGTATGATACCTTTTGAGATGAAGAACATTAGTTTAGCAGGCTGGGAACTATCTAAATATATTAAGGGCCCATGGTCAGCTAAATTTCTATATCATTTATTTCAGCTAACATGAAATTTTCCAATCAAATCAGACAAGGACAGAGGTTATTTCCCTTGACTCTTTATTTTTTAAAAAGGTTGGAATAATATAAAAAAAGGTTGTTTGATCCCTCTTGGATTTTCTCTTATGTTTTGATTGGCAGGGTGGTGCTTTTATTCTTTCTTCTTTTTAAGTATCTCCTACAACACATCTGGCAACAATGGGCAGCCACTAAGGTGATTATACAGGTGTTAATGGCTCTTAGATATCCAACTCATAGCCCTCCACAGGATTTTATACAAGCCTGGCTCCCGAAATTCAAAAGGCTACTGCCTGACCCTCCCCCATCCAGGGTAACTCCCCAGGAATAGATGTTCTTGAGTGCTGATAGTCAAGGACAGGTAAGAGCTTGTTTGGCAAGCCAACCTAAGACAGGAATAGTCCAGTTGCTGAGCTCTTAGGCAGACTCTAGATTGACTCATAAGGAAGTATTCACATGCATTGGCAACTGGTTTGAGCCAATTTTAATGACCCTATGGGCCTTCTCGCCTGCTCCCTTGAGGAAGCCATTGGAATCAAACAATAGGGGTGTTGCCACCCTTATTAAATGATAAATTCATGTCATTTTTTATATTGGTATATATTTCATGAAATTTCTACACTAGTATGATTTTTCAATGAGGCTTTTTAAAAAAAGGTCTTTAGTGTTTGTTATCCATTTGTATATTCTTTCCCCATAGATGAGAGAGAGAGGGGGGGGGTTGACATAGACCTACAGATAGAGATAAATGAGATAGAGATAGAGATTGAGATGATAGAGATATAAATATATTGATAGACATGAAAGTCAGATATCTTTTTCTAAGAAATTTTAGTGTATTCACTCCTCCTACCACTGAACAAACCTTAGGCAGTGATTATTCCTAGTTATCCATGTTGTTAAAGCCAAAAATTAAATATAAAACATTCTGGGACTTTCTTAAAACTACATAGATAACACATGGTAATGATCATAGTTCTAACTAGGAATAACTAGCTTAGTCATATAAACTGTTAATCACTTGTGTGCTATATAATGCCAGAAGGTAGGACCACTGAGACCTCAAGACTACCACTCCAATTTCAAAGTCCTCATTCTTAATGGCCAAAACATATTTAACTTACCTCCTGAGTTTCACTAAAGCTAGGCTGGTTGCAGCATAGAATGTATCATTCTTCAGGTTTATTAAGTTGTGAACAAGTACTAGAAAAAATAAATAGAATGCTATAGAATGTAATTTAATGTCCTCATAGACTTTGAGCTATAGGAAAATAAATATCTTCCTATGCTTATGAGCTCATTAAACCCAGGTCTTCTGAGAATGTTCTGTTAAAGAGAAATGTAAACATATTAACTAATTCTCAGAACATACTATGCCACTTACTCTCTCTAGGCTGCATTTAATATTTCACAAAAATGTGACAAATTTGAATTAGATGATTTTAAATTTCCAATCTTAAAGTGTTATTGCAACAATATATTCACATTGATCTTTTTGGTTTAGGTTTCATAAACCATTTTAGAAACAGTTTATCTTAAAATGTATTTTCCTGACAGTCATCATATTCCTTAGCACAGTAATCATCATCATCTAAATGAATATTATTGTTTCTCATGTATACACACGTAAAAATTAAAAATTACTAATGTTATACATTTATGCTGAGAGGAAAATAATTATCAGAAAAGTACTGGAAGGATTGCAAATAATTTCTGGTTACTATGTTTCATGAATGATTCTTATGTCTTTTCTCATTCAGACAAGTTTCAAAGTTTTTCCACTCAGTTTTATCTAGTATTTTGACTATTGTTAGTCCCTTAATCTCTGTCCTTTCACCAATCTCCTAACAGTCTCCTCTGTTTTCCCAGATAATACTACCTTTACCACACACACACACACACACACACACACACACACACACACACAAACACTCATGGCACAGAGCAGGAAGGCAAACAATGGATAACAGCAATAAATAGATGATAGATGGATATAAAAATAGATAGATTTAAATGATTATATATTTATAATCTGTAACCCATATATGTTGTGTGATTTTCTTGAGGGGATGTGCACAGAAATATATTGACCCTAGATAGAATCCAAACCAAATATCAAAGTAATGTTTACAGAAAAATCCAACTTAGAAATCAGGGAGTTTGAAGAGGCTTACAAAAGTCTAACTGTTGGGTTACTTACAGAAGCATAGATGAATCAAAGGCAGCTACATAACTTTAGAAGCTGATACCAATATAGATGATTATTCATGAAAGCTATATCCTGGGAAACTGTCTGTATGACTTTGGAGAAGCTTACTAAATTGGAGAGTATTCTCTGCTAAATAATTTTTACTACTTGTATAATCTTGGGGAGAAATTGTGTGACTCTTGTTAAGTTTCAGGAACTTTTTGATACTTGTGAGTTGTCTTCCTCTGAGGTCTTGCTAGGTTTGATTAGCTTTTGAGTATTAATGATTCTTCCTCTAAGATGACATATTCCAATTTAGAAGAAATTACTGCCAAACAACCTAGTAAAGAAATCATGTAATATTGGACTATTTGAATGTGGCTTATGATTATGGTTCTTTTTCTTAAACTGTTTTAGTAAAAACATTCACAATGCAATCTTGCAATTTTCTAACTATATGCATAATGGCTGCTAATTTCAGACTTTGGGTTTTTGAAGAACTCATGAAATATACTGCAATAAAGAGTACTAGATAAAATTTTTTAAGCTTCTTGTATATGTGTCTGCCTGCATTTATATATGGGTTATGTGGAGGTCAGAATAGGGTGTCAGATTCCTTTTGAGTTGGAGTTGTAAGTGGTTGTGAGCTGTTTGGTGTGGGTACTGGGATTCAAACTTAGGTTCTTGGCAAAAACAGCAAATACTCTTAAACCCTTAACCATTTCTCTAGTTGATAAGAGATTATATTCAAGTTATAACATTTTTGTAAACTTTATGATGATATTTACTTTAGGTCTTATTTTGTTAATTCATGTTCATGTTGTCCAATAATCTTTAAAATTCACAGTGATTTTTTTTTAAATTTCCAAAGTATGTTGAATCATATTGATTATTGCATTTGTAAAGGGCACAGATACAAGTTTTCATAATTTCTATTTTAATTTTCAAAATATTACTCTACTTGAATATTTATTTAAACACATCCACATAAAACACTCATACACTTGTATGTATATATTGCATTTTTATAACGCAAAAGTACTCAACTAATTATATGAAGAATTTAACTGTTAAGTATTTTACAGAAATTGTAATTTTATAACTAAGTTACCAACTTTCCCCAATAATAAAGTAAATATGAAATATTTGGAGATGAGTTCACATCCCATATTATATTACAAACACATTTTTATAATCACTTTTCATGATACTTCAAAGTTACTAAATATTATAAAGTTATGGATGATTCCATTGTAGATTCCCATCAGTGAGACTGATACAGTGACTCAAGTCTTGGGAGTTGCTCATAAATACACTTAATATATTGTCTTATTATTTATTATTAAGTCTTTTAAAGGCAAAAACTTATTTCCATATTCTTTCAATATAGCTTTAATCATCACTTTTTTAAAATTTTACATGCATAAGTGTTTTTTTCTGGATACATAACTGTGCACAATATAAGTGTAGACCAAAGAGGGTACAAATGGGTGTTGGATCCCCTAGAACTGTAGTTATGGACAACTATGTGGGTGCTGTCATCAATGTCTAGTCCTTTGGAAAAGCAGCCATTGCCCAACAGCTGAGTCAATTCTCCAGTACCCCTACAATACAAATTTTAAGCCAAATCACAAATTCATGGCTGCATGATACCAGTATAACTGAAATTAAATTGAGTAAATCTCATTTTTCTTTTAAATGATTAAATCTGTCATCATATGTCTATGAATAAACAATTGATTTATTTTTATAAAAAAAATCTTTATTTAGTTGCCATGTGTTTTGCCACTTAAAATATTTCAGAATTTTACTTAATGAATAGATTTGTACTTTTCACACTCTTTTGTGTGAGAAGGAGCTATCCTATACCTCATCATTGTGATCAAATGTTTTGTCATCTCTTTAGAAACAAAAGCACCAGGTATATGTGCTAAAATGGTTCAATTTGTGTATGTGCATACTGTTCTAACTTTTAAACATAGTTTTTATTTATGCTTTGGGAAGTTTACATCATGCTCCCCAATCCTACTCATTTCCCAGCCCCTTTGTATCTGTATTTCACTCTTGTAGCATCCTGCTCCAAAAGAAATTTAAAAAGGAAATACAAATCCAAATATGAATACCAAATAAAAAAACAAACAAAAAATAAAAAACAAAACAAAAATAAACAAACAATAACCTGTTCACTACTCTGTCTCTCCTGCCTCTCCATCACCTCTTCATTTGTCTTAGTTGCATTAGGAGCAACTAAGTTTATCATGCAGGATACCCTTTCGTCCAAACAGTTTTAATTGCAAATTTTCATTGTGTAATGACTCAGGTTCAAGGCCTCTGGCTCCTGGTACACCATCAATCCTGGATCCTCACCAAAACTCTTGGATCTCATGCTGTTGTCCCAGTCATGGAGATCCCGTGGCTATGATTCTGCAGGACTAGTTCCTTCATGTGTTCCAGCAGGTCATAGATGGGGTAGATCTTGGGATGTGCCAACTTAAAGCTGGTGGGGCCAGCTCTCACATATCAGCCTGTTCTTCACTGCCTTTGCCTCTTCAGATCTGCCCTTCCACAGCATATGAACTATTCTGCCTCTCTCCCATTTCCCTACCATATATTTGCTCACAATAATGACAACAAAGCTAAGCGGCAGCATGAAGGCATGTTGGTGTCCTCCACCTTCCCAGGGCCTAATGGCAGAAAAGATAGATTTGTAATATTAGTATTTTTCCACTTTTCTAATTTTATTTCATGAATATAAATTTGTAAATCCTAGGCAATGGAATCCACTACAGACTAAAAGAATTATATTCAAACTGAAAGTTTTCTGTACTGCAAAAGAAACAATCAGTATTTAGAAATCATACATTGGAAAACATTCAAACTACATGAATAACTCAAAATCTTAAATAACAAAGAACATATATTCCTGTTGCAAATGCACAAAGGCTCTCAATAGCCATTTCTTTAAAATGATGACAATGCCCAGTGGAATATGAAAAACAAGGAAACAAACCACAAAACCTAACGAAATAAAACTAAACAAAATAAAACAATGTCAAACTCTGTAATCTGTAATCACCAGATATACATTCCTACCAACGTTGTATAAATGATTCTTTTCAGCATGTTCTCTCCACCCGTTAGATTTTCTATTTTCTAAATAATGAAAGGCATTGAGTGCTAGAGAATTTCTAAAAAGAACATTCATATACTATTAGTAGGGTTTTAATAAGTACAGCTGTATTAGAAGAAATCTGGAGATCCCTAAATATTTAGAGTAGAATTATCACATCATCCAATTACTCCAATCAGAATATATGTTCACAGGGTTTTAAATCTATAGGAAAGCTATATCTGCACTCCCATGTTCTTTATAGCATTTGTCACCATAGACTCAAGGTGGAAAAGCAGCCAATACTTAATAGGTTTGATTTTGAAAGGTGGCCTATGTAAATAAATCTTTTAAATTAAAAAGGAAGAACATAATCTGTAGTCTATAAAAACAAGGAAACTTTGTTGTGTAATGAATGGAAAAAGATGACAACATTGTGGGTGAAATAAGCTTGACAGTGATATCAATAGTGTATGATCTCATTCAAAGGTGCTAGGTAAGAAAGCTGGTCTCATAAGGTACAGTACAGAACAAGAGCTACAGGAGAGTGAGGAAAAGAATACACACTGCAACAAGAAATGCTGAACAAAGACATAAGTTTCAAATGAGACAGGAGAAATATATCATGTATCGTATAATGAACTTTATTCTAATCATTAGGAAACAATAAATATTTGATATTATGAGTTTAATTAGACTCAATTTATAATTGTACACCATACATATATACAAATATTTGTAAATTAAAATTTAAATATGCAAAAGTCATAAGCTTCAGAAGAGCAGGTTTTATGTTGTTTTCCGAAGGAATTATGCTAGTTTGTATTATACACATCCTCTATATGTAATGTTTGTGTACATGTAAACAAGCACCTTCATTTTAATTTCAGTGTATTACCCTTGATGGAACTCCTCAATGTGAAATATATGATCGCTACACTATTCAAATAATTGGATTTGTAGACACCAGTAACCATAGTTAAGTCACAACAGACATAGATATGGTAGATGTTTTTCATGTGAGACCCCATTTAATCTGCACAACAACACTTGTTAGACCCATTTTGTACAGTAGATGAAGCCAAAGCTTTGACTAAAATTTTAAATAATTTATTGAATATAGAGGTGGGAGTCTCTAGTTCACATCTGCATGTTTTGCTACTTAAAAAATCAAATGGGGTTATAAACCAATAATAAAGTAGTAATAGAATAGAAAGATTTTAATGAAAGTATTTAAAAAGTAACTCTAATAATATAATTTTTATTTTGGACATAGGAAACTTCCATCAAGTGTGGAGGAGGGTGGAGTGGAGCTTATATAACTTGGTGTCAGGGACAGGATTTTGAAAATGATGAGATTTCTGTGTGCAAGCACACCGGGAGAAGGCTTCATGCAGTGCTGCTGAGCTGGATGAAGGAAGGATACCAGCATAAATTTTCTCCTGATGTGCCTGTTTACATTTCTGGAAATCTCTGAGGCATTACATCTGTATGGGAGAGAAAAGAAACTTTGGAACTTAAAAAGAAGAAAAAAATGGGTTTTAAATATGTATGAAATATCACAATGAAATGTGTATGAACTTATATGTACTGATTCAGAATTTCTAAGGTTTGACCCTTCCCACTTATTATGTAGCATTTTAAAGATGAATAAGTGAGTATTTTCTATTTATCACTTACAGCTAAGTTTCCTCCAGTGATTCACTCTGAAATAACAAAGCGAATTTTTTCTTACTTCTCACAAGAAATAAATACTATTGCTTATGGTGATATTCACTTTTATATGTTAAAAACTAACAGTTTTAATAGTCTAGTAATTACTAATTAAGGATCATAATTTTTTGTACATGGTAATGTGAATGTAATACTATTCAAGATCTTTTTCAGGACTTAGTTGATTTCTTTTTAGCAATGAATACCATTCCACTCTGCAGATGTAGCATAACATATTTATCCATTTGTCTTCTGAAAGACAGCTTTGTTGCCCTCAAGTTTTGACTATTATAAATAAGGATTCAATAAGAATCTATTAATAAGACATACATTTTCAAATTTTCTGAGAAAATTGAAAACATGATTTCTGCAGCACATGGGCAGAGTATATTTAGATAAAGAACCAACTGATAACTGTCTTCCAAAAGGATAGTGCCAAACTGCATTTCAATGCAGAATGAGATTCGTTGTTAGCTATGAAATTATAGTTTTACAAGACAACCGAGAAAAGGAAAGGCTTATGTTCAAAAGGAAACTGGGCAGGTCCAATAGTTTGCTATGAAATATTACATCAGCACTGAAATCTGGTAAATTAAATGTGGCAAGAAGAGGGGGCATTCCAGATAAACATCCCTATGTGCTCTCTATATGAAGGAAACAGAACCTTGAGATGTATGATAAGAGATAAATGAATTCCAAAAGAAAAGCAATATGGAAGGAATAACAAACTTTAACCAAATGCATGTGTTTCAATAAATTTAATTTTCTTTAATCTTAAAAGCATGTGTCTTACTCTGTTTAGTTTTTCTTATGCATGTCTGAATACATACTTATCAACCATTTGTACTTCATTATTTGGGAAATTTTTATTTAGTTCAATATCATAAGAGCTTAGTTTTTTTTCAATGTTCTCCCCTTTTATTTATAGTTTTCACTGAATTTTTATGAAAAAAGGGAGTTGTTATGTCTAAAATTAGTTTATTACTTGAGTAATATGATCATAATGAGTTCTGTTTTGTTGATAGATCATTTTTTATTAATTTAATTCCCTGTAAGTATTTATTTATTTTCATTTTATCTGCATGAGTGTTTTGCCTGCATGTATGTGTTTGCACTGAATGTGTGCCTGGAACAAGTGGAGGTCAGAAGAAGTGGCTAGATCCTCTGGAACTGGGTTTACAGATGGCTATGGGCCACCCATGGGCTGGGAGCTGAACCCAGATCCTCTACAAGTGAAGTGCTCCTAACATCTGAGCCATTCTTCCATCTCTATAGGATGGATTTAATTGCTTAAGTTATGGGCATTAATTCACTCACGAACATTGAGAATTACGTTGTTTATACTGTATAGCAATTTATTTCTGTTCTATTTTATTTACCAATCATTTATTGCAGGGTTTTTAAATCTATGTTAGTAAAAGATACTGACTTGCAGTATTTTCGTGTCTTGGATTTTCTTATTAGAACAAACTGGCTGCATGCAACGAGTTTTGATATATTCCTTTTGATTTTCTCATTTGGAATAAATTGCAAAATTTATATAAATTTTTTCTCTCATGCTTTGTTTGAACTTTAATAAATACATGTTTATTAAAATTATGTTTATTTTTCTTTTTGATGGAATATATTTTAAAATATTATTTAATTCATCAGAATTATTACATTTTAATGTATAAAATTTCTCATAATTTTCCTTAATTTTTCTTGGTTCTTTGTGTCTGTGCTAATGTCCTCTTTTTTCTGATATCAGTAACTTGAGTCTTCTCTAACTTTTTCCTTAGTTTGGCTTTTAGAATTCTAGCCATTCCTTTTTATGCATTGTATCAAAGACCATTTTGGAATTTTTAAAAAGACTTGGACTAAGATTACAAAAAGCTTACAATTATTTCATGGGACTGTTTTCATTGATTTTTTAAATTAAAACTTTTATTGTAACTGATTTCTACTTTTCATTATTTGTTTTTATCCACGCATTTAGTTGAGCATTTAGCAGATATATTTTGATATTATATTAGAAGTGGAAAGACGAGAATGCAATGATGTCTTACCCAGCTCCATTAGTCAAAGAAAGTTGGAAATCACTAAGACGCATAGTCACATTAAAGTTTTCCTAAAGAAAACCATCAAATATTGGCATGCTTGAATGAAAGCAATCAAAGGGGTATCTAATTTCATTATTGAACTGTTTCCATTATACACATGTATATTCAAGTAATTAAATATACTGATTCATTAAACACATATTAATCTGATGTTATTTCAAGCATTATTAAACTATAACCCAATCTTTTGCTTTTAAATAAAGAACCAATTACTTTTAATAATCCAGTGAGAGACAAGTCTTAATCAGATAATCACAAAAGATGCTTAAAGATATTGTTCTAAATTTTTTTCACTAACATATTCTCAAAGCTCCCAATCACTGTAGGCTTAGTAATGTGTGCTGAAAATTAATACATAAATGCAGTTACAATGGGAATTATGAAATCATGTTACATAGTTCTATAAGACTGTAACAGAAGTAACATGTTCAAACTAAAATCAGTTGTTTCAAGGAGTTTTACCATATTAAATCAGGCTAGCACTGAAGTCTGCACAATTAAGCTACACAAGAAGAGCCTGTCCAAATAGACACTTTGTGGATGGAAGAAACCTGAATATGAGAAGATTTTTAATATACCAGTGAACTTCAGGTATAAAGAACAGGGGATAAATAACAAAAAGACAAAACTTAGATAAAAAGAAAGGCCATTTTGCATTTCCTAGATAATGATATTTTGGTGGAGTAATTTTTATTTTTAAAGTAAACATAAACAATATTTTCCCTTCAAAGTATCACATTTTATTTATTCATACATAAATATAGAGCAAAAGTTTGTAGACAAATTGTAGATATCCAGAAGTATTGTCCAGGCAGTCTTCAAGCCTCTTTTTTTCTTTTTCTTTTTTTTTTTTTTTAACATTAGACAAATAGTCTACCTGACTCTCACAGACACAGTCTCTGAGTCAGAGTGAACAGTCTCTTCATTAACCAAGAAATACATAGGTTTGAAAGAACTTAATGTTGTACCCTTCATGGAATACAACACTTAAATCCTGTGATAGTTTTCAGGTCCCCCACTTTAGGATGACGACAAACATCCCATGTTCAAAGGGTCTGAGTATTAAGTTAATATCTGTGAAAGTGTTCTTTCTTTTTTCTTTATTATTTTTATTTTATAATTAACTTAATTTCACATATCAGCCACGGATTCCCCCAATATCCCCCCACCCCTCCTCCCCCCACCCCCGCGCTCGCCCCAATCCACCCCCATTCCCACTGCCTCCAAGGCAAGGTCTCCCCTGGGGAGTTAGCCCAGCCTGCTAGACTCAGCCAAGGCAGGTCCAGTTCCCTCCTCCCTGCACCAAGGCTGAGCAAAGTGTCCCAGCATAAGCCCCAGACTCCAAAAAAGCCAGCCCATGCACCAAAGCCAGGTCCTGGCTCACTGCCTGGGGGCCTCCTAAACAGTTCAAGCTAATCACCTGTCTCACTTATCCAGAGGGCCTGGTCCAGTTCCATAGGGGTTCCTCCGCCATTGGTTCATAGTTCATGCCCTTCCACTAGTTTGCCTATTTGTCCCTGTGCTTTTTCCAATCACGGTCTCAATATCTCCCACTCATACAATCCCTCCTCTCTCTTCCCGATTGGACTCCAGGAGTTCCACCTGGGGATCAGCAATGGATCTTTGCATCTGCTTCCATCCAGCACTGGATGAGACTTCTATCATGGCAGCCAGGGTGTTCGGCCATCAGATCACCACAGCAGGTCAGCTCAGGCACTCCCTCAACCATTGCCAGTCGTCTAAAGTGGAGGTATCTCTACTGTTCTTTCTTAACTTCAGTCATTACAATTTTAATATAGTCTCTATTTCACTCTCTATTCTCTAACCAAACTACTATAGAGAATCTCAGAAACATGAGTTTGTCTAAATAGGTACTGTTGTCAAAACGTGAGTATTGGTTCCCTGACACCCTTTCAATCAAGCCACAGTGAAACGTTCTGTTTTTTTTTAGTTTTAGTTTCAGAGCTTTATAGGAGGCAAAGAGGTGAGGAGAAGAACCAGGCCTGGGAAAGGAGCACGTGCAGTGAGAGGGAAATATGGTGGGGAAGAGACAGAGCAGAACAGAGAGGCATTCTTTTCAAGAAAGAATAATTAAGAATCTCTGTTGTTAACAACCTAAGTATTAAGTTTTAACAGAAGTCTTTATGGCCTAACCCTGATTCCCAACATCAGATTCTGTAGGAGGTCAGTACTATCAGATAGCTCAAGCTCACAACATCCATGATATTTTAACACTATTTGAGGATGCTGACCACTTCCATCATGATCCAAATTTATGAACAAAGCTATGTTTTTACCCTGAATTTTCTATATTCTTTATTCCCTTTTTACCATGACTTATATAAGAATTAGGAGTTTGACATATTCTTCATTTAACTATCATTGTAATTCCAAAAATGAAAATATTTTTTTTGTTAAATGTCAGTATGAAGCTTAAACTAACATATAAATAATATGCAGGTACTTGAGTTAGGATGGCAAAGGTGACATTGAATTCACACTTTAAGTTGTTTTGTTAATTTAGTATTTGGAGAAACTTCACATTGAAAACTCTGGAAACAGCATACACAAGCTATTATTATATATGGTATTAATGAATTAAACAACAAAGAGCCATAATTCCCAGTTCAGTTTGGAACCTTTAAAATTACAATCATAAAACTACTTGAGGTAAAGATTTGTCTTATTTCAAAAAGGCAAGAATGTGATAATATATTGAAAGTGACTTCTTTATGTATTAACCTGAACACCACTACAAAATCAACCTAGATAATATAGCCTTATATAGTTCTTTATATACCATCTTATTTTCGTTCACTGTCTTAAAAATACAAAGTCTCAAATATTACATGGAGCATTTGTCCTTTGTAAGACAATATGAACAAATTCAACACACTTGATTCAGTCCTGCTAAGCAGGGAAGCTCTTGTATCCAGGGAAACCAGTCTAGATTGCCAGGACCTGAAGATAAGACAAGAGGAGCCCTACTGTCTGGGCTGTGAGGAAGCAATCTGCTACCCTTCCCAGTAAGTTGGCACTTCTTTGTGCCTGTGATGTCTCCTTACTAATCTGGAAACACACCTGTGTCCCTAGCATTTCTGTTATCTTCTGCCTCACCATCCACCCCACCAAGGCCCCCATAGAGATGATGGTTACAATCAAGTTCAAACTTCTTCAAATCTGTGCGGGTGTCTGCATCCCCGCATGCAAGCAAAGGGAAGAACAGCAGGAACAGCAGCTTTCTTTTGTGCATCACAGTGAGCAGTGTCTATGATCTTCATTTAGCAGCTGCTTTCTTAGAGTCACTGAGCCAGAACACCGAAAACTGGCCTGTGTTCAACATAGTAAGGAATTTGATTTGTAGAGTCAGACACACTGATTTTAAGTCAGATTTTTGCCATTTATACCATGTGAGATCTTAGTGAATGCTTCAATAAGCTAACTTCCTCTGTTCCTTTCAAGAATGAATGTATACACTGAGTATTATTTATAAAGAAATTGGACATACTGATTAAGATGATGCATCTGGCAGGTTTGATGATGTAACCCTTCTTTTCTCTGCACTTGAAAAGAAAAAATAGGTAGATTTCCAAGAGGTAAGACTGATACAGTTGACGTTGGAAGTTTCAGGCTACCAGGTATACATAATGAGAGATTTTATAAAAATTAAAGTTATGTATCTACCTGTTTGGGAACATAAATAAAATGAGCAGAATTTGTAATTACATCTGTATTGTATCTATACTTTTCTTCTGCTTTTAATTCTACAGATGAAAAGACAAAGAGATAAGTGTATTGGATGATGTGATTTAACATACACTACATTGTACTTCCTTGACTATCTGGAAATCTTTGGTACATCTAGCTGTGAAAACTGAGAAAGACAGTGAAAAGGAAGGTCCAGAAGATACCCCTGAGACTGCTCATATGGTCATAAAGCAGTAGGTTTAACTCTTCTACTTGAGTTTAAGCTTGGGAGTTAGAAACCAATGCTGAACTTTCTGCATGCTAGAAATCCCAAGTCCTGCACAAGTCCTACTCACAAATATGGGCAGCACTATTTGTGTTGGTTTTCTTTATAAAAGAATAAAGAACAAAGAGTACAAGACTCGTTTGTATTAGAATTCCTATGAATTCTCAAATTAAGATTAGCAGAAAGTATGAGGAAGACAATTTAAGTACTTTAAAGAATTGATTTCTAAAGAACTGGATACATTTGATCTAAAATTTTGTCTCAATAAATGTTAGACTCAAACTTATATATTCGTTTCAAATCCTATTCTACACAATCACATCTTTGATCAGTAGGTTGTAGAAGATACTTATCTTTATATAATTATTCTATTTATTTCATTCTACTAATTTTCTAAATGAGATTTTTGGTTCTTTCACTTAGTTTCTTTTTTACAATAGAAGAATACATAAACTAGAGTAAGCCATAGCCAGTTCTTTTTTATATATTCTGTTATCCAATGATTGATGCAAAATTGGGCCTCTGCAGGCACAAAGTAGTTTTGACAAGGTTTTATTTTCTAATAAAAGAAACACTTTCTAGAAATACAAATATGACATCAAGTGAGAATGTAACACAAATCTAAAGAGGTCTTATTAATTGACAACCTGGAGCCAGATATTTGGATTAAAGTCCAAGAGAAAGATCAGAAGAATAGGACAAAACATGAGCTAACCTCACCTTGCCAACTTCTAAGCCGATCCTGTTTCCTCAAACTGGATACCTCTGAGTCCTCATCCAAATGGATCTTAGCTGAACTGCTGTTAAAAGCCTAAAAGCTTAAAAACCTAAAAGCCCCTAGTTCCTGGTCCTCATGCCTTATATACTTTTCTGCTTCCTGCCATCACTTCCTGGGATTAAAGATGTGTGTCACCATGCCTGGCTGTTTCCAGTGTGGCCTTGAACTCACAGAGATGTGGATGGATCTCTGCTTCCCAATGCTAGGATTAAAGGTGTGTATGCCACCATTTTCTGGCCTCTATGTCTGTCTAGTGACTGTTCTGTTCTCTGACCCCAGATAAGTTTATTGGGGTGCACAATATATCAACCACATGAGAAATGTCCCATTAGTTTACATTGTCTAAAGAAACATACAAAAGAAAACATGTCACTTAAAGTATCACTTAATATTGCCTAAAAAATATAAAATTTGAGAGTTTTTCAAAATGTTCATCTATTGAAAAAAACGTTCATCCTAAAATTAAGCACCACACATATGAGGTATATGAATAGAGTTGGTGATGTGTTGTGGGACATTTGATCACACTGTGAACACTGAGATGGCACTGTTTACTTGAGGAACCTGCCTCTAGTTCTGGTGTGGCTCAGCCCCAACACACACCTTTAATTCAAGAGCTTTCACCTTGAACATTGTTAACAGGATTAAATAAAATCAACCATAAGTCAAGAGGTGGAGCAAGCAATCAATTGACAAGAAAAAGCCATCCAGAGTGGGAGGAAGTCAGAAGGACAGAGAGATACACAGGAAGTAGAAGAGAGGGACATTCAGTTGGAGGAGTTTTTGTTTGAGACCCAGTAGGAGAAAGCTCTCTTTCTGGGCAAATCATGGAGAAGGATGCAGCTGGGTGCTTTCTCTGCCTCTCTGAGATAGCAGGCTTTTACCCCAGCATCTGGCTCCTGAATCTTTATCAACAAAATTGAATGACAGAGATTTAGTTTAAAAACAACAGTAGTGTACAGCATTAATCGTGCATTAATAAAAATCAGGGACTTTGTTCTCATCCAATTGGCTATACAAACACTATTGGAGCACCCACTATGCTGCACTGATTGCAGAAGGCATCACAACCACTCTTGGTAAACTATCATGGATCATTGTCTTTGCAGGACCAATTCAGCCTAAAGAAAATCAGAAATGTAATTAGTGACATTAGGCATCATTCTTGAAGAAGGAGAACAGAACAGAAAGAAGTCAGGAAATAAGACAGATAAAGAACAGGACCTAAAAGGTACCATTTTTCATGAATGATAATGTTCTGTAACTGTTGATTCCTGATGTGCAGTTATTCATCCTAAAAACCTCAGTCTGTCTGCTACTCTGTTCACTACAGAGTTATTTTCTGTTTGTTTGTTTTTTTGTTTCAGTTTCAGAAAGGAGGTGAAATGGTCCTTTTATGAATAAGAAACCAAATGTTCACTTTGTTTAATACTTTGTAGCTCCTGTTGTTGTTTCGTAAAAATTCAAAAAGATCACACAGTTTCTGTCAGGAAATATTTCAGAAATTCTGTCAAAAATTCCAGAACATGGTAACCATGGTCAGCAAATATTTTATACTATTCTTGAAAAGTCACAAAGAGGTAAATTCTAAATATTTTACACCCCAAATTGGTAAGAATGGTAAGTATGTGAAGTAATTAATATTAATCAGCTCAATTTAGTTCTTTTTGTACCTATTTCAAAACCTTTGATACATGATAAATACATATCAGTTTATTTACCAATAAAGCAAATATCAAAAATGGATGCATTGCTTTGAGTATTCTACCAAAGCAGTGACTAAAACATTTGTAACTTCAACTGTGAGTTTGTTTCAATCTTATAAAAGAAACACTTTTACTTTTTATCAATAGAGTAATCATGTATACCTTTACAGGGTACAGAGTGATGACTCAACAGATATGTGAAAACTGTAATGACGTGATCAGTTATTGCTATCATCTCAGGTGTTTATCATTTGTCTGTTCTTTATCATAACCATTTAAAATATTCTTTTAGTTATAATGAGCCAATATCCTAAAATGCACAGCTTTACAGTTGTATCCATATAATAAATTTTCTATCCCCCTCTCCCAAACACTTTACAAGAAGTTAGTAGCAAAGCCGTATGTTCCATTTCCTTTTGACAATTTTTTTTTTTTAGCATCTTAGTACATGAAAGAACATGTACTATCTGTCACTACATTCCTAACTTGCCTATGTCCTTTACTTCTGTCCATGTTGCTGAAAAGACAGCTTATAATTTTTTATGAATATATAATACTGTACACCTGTAACAGTTTCTTTATTAATCTTCTGATAGAAACTTAGCTAGATTCTATAGCCTGGTGTTTATGAACCCTACTTCAGGCAATATACAAGTATACAAATCTCTTGCGACCTACAAAATTCCTTTGAATATGAGTTCAGTAGAAGAATTTCTAGATCATATGGTATTTCTAATTACAGTTTTTTGATCAATATCCATACTGTTTTACTATCTATACCACTTAAAATATCCACTAACAAGTATGAGAATTTCTTTTCCAAGTTTATCAGGTGTGAAGTGTTACATCATCCCAGTTTAATTGTATATTCTTATTTTTTTAAAAAAATTTTATTTAATAATTTAATTTAATTTTACATATCAGCCATGGATCCCCTTGTCCTCCCCCTTCCCGTGCCCCGCCCCCCTGCCCTGCATCTTCCCCTCAGCCCATCCCCCATTCCTATCTCCTCCAGGGCAAAGACTCCCCTGGGGATTGAATTCAACCTGGTAGATTCAGTTCAGACAGGTCCAGTCCCCTTCTCCCAGGCTGAGCTAAGTGTCCCTGCATAAGCCCCAAGATCCAAACAGCCAACTCATGCACTGAGGACAGGAGCTGGTCCCACTGCCTGGATGCCTCTCACACAGTTCAAGCCAATCAACTGTCTCACTTATCCAGAGGATCTGATCCAGTGGGGGCTCCTCAGGTATTGGTTCATAGTTCATGTGTTTCCATTCATTTGGCTATTTGTCCCTGTGCTTTTTCCAATCATGGTCTCAACAATTCTCACTCATACAATCCTTCCTCTTTCTAGTCGATTGGACTCCTGGAGCTCTACCTGGGGCTTGGCCGTGGATCTCTGAATCTGCTTCCACCAGTCACTGGATGCAAGTTCAATCATGACATGGTATTCAGCCATCTGATCATCAGAGTAGGTCAGCTCAGGCACTCTCTCGACCATTGCCAGTAGTCTTGTGGAGGTATCTTTGTGGATTTCTGGGGACCTCTCTAGCACTTTGCTTCTTCTTAGTCTTATGTGGTCTTCGTTTATCATGGACTTTTATTCCTTGTTCTCCCTCTCTGTTCTTGATCCAGCTGGGATCTACTGCTCCCCTAAGCTCTCTTTCCCTGGAACCTTGCCCGTCATTACCCCCACTCACATCCAGGTTGTTCATGTAGATCTCATCGATTTCTCTGCCATTGGGTGATCCCTGTGTCTTTCTTAGGGTCCTATTTTCTAGGTAACCTCCCTGGAGTTGTGAGTAGCAATCTAGTCATCCTTTGTTTTATATCTAGTATCCTCCTATGAGTGAGTACATATCATGTTTGTCTTTCTGAGTCTGGGTTACCACACTCAGGATGATTTTTTCTAGATCCATCCATTTGCCTGCAAACTTCATGATGTCATTGTTTTTCTCTGCTGAATAGTATTCCATTGTGTATATGTACCACATTTTATTTATCCATTCTTCAGTTGAAGGGAATCTAGGTTGTTTCCATGTTCTGGCTGTTACAAACAATGCTGATATGAACACAGCTGAGCAAGTGCCCTTGTGGTATGATTGAGCATTCCTTGGGTATATGCTCAAGAGAGGTATAGCTGGGTCTTGGGGGAGATTGATCCCCAATTTTCTGAGAAAGCGCCATATTGATTTCCAAAGTGGTTGTACAAGCTTGCATTCCCACCAGCAGTGGAGGAGAGTTCCCCTAGCTCCACATCCTCTCCAGCATGAGCTGTCCTCAGTGTTTTTGATCTTAGCCATTCTGACAGGTGTAAGGTGGTATCTCAGAGTCGTTTTGATTTGCATTTCCCTGATGATTAAGGATGTTGAGCAATTCCTTAAATGTCTTTCAGCCATTTGAGCTTCCTCTGTTGAGAATTCTCTGATTAGTTCTATAGCCCATTTCTTAATTGGAAGATGTCAGAAAATGTTAAGATCTCCCATGCTCATGGATAGGCAGGATTAACATAGTAAAAATGGCAATCTTACCAAAAGCAATCTACAGATTCAATGCAATCCCCATCAAAATACCAACACAATTCTTCACAGACCTAGAAAGAATAATAATCAACTTCATATGAAAAAACTAAAAAACCCAGGATAGCCAAAAGAATCCTGTACAATAAAATAATCTCTGGAGCCATCACTATCCCTGACCTCAAGCTCTACTATAGAGCTACAGTAATAAAAACAGCTTGGTACTGGCATAAAAACCGACATGTGGACCAATGGAATCAAATTGAAGACCCTGACATTAATCTGCACACCTATGAACATATAATTTTTGACAAAGAAGCCAAAACTGTACAATGGAAAAAAGAAAGCATCTTCAACAAATGGTGCTGGCATAACTGGATATCAACATGTAGAAGGCTGCAAATAGATCCATATCTGTCACAGTGTACAAAACTTAAGTCCAAGTGGATCAAAGACCTCAACATAAATCCAGTTACTCTGAACCTAATAGAAGAGAGAGTAGGAAGTAGTCTTGAATGCATTGGCTTAGGAGATCACTTCCTAAATAGAACACCAGTAACACAGACACTGAGAGAAACAATCAAACAATGGGACCTCTTGAAACTGAGAAGCTTTTGTAGAGCAAAGGATACGGTCAACAAGGCAAAGTGACAGCCTACAGAATGGGAAAAGGTCTTCAGCAACCCCACATCTGACAGAGGGCTGATATCCAGAATATATAAAGAACTCAAGAAATTAGACATGTGTTTTCTTCTTGATTATAGGCACTGAGCACTTTTAAGTACTTGCTGGGCATTTGCATTTATTTTTGATTAATATGTATTCAGATTGTGTTTCAATTTTGAGTCATTTTACTTTCCTTTTTTTTTTTTTTTTATGGTGGATTGGTGATTATCTTACTTTATTACAACTATCAGATTAATGAAAATACTGCTTTGAATACACACATAAAGCATTTCATATTTCTTATATTCTCTTCCATTAAGCATTTTAACATTAATATTGTTAAATTTGGTTGCAAAAAGCATACAAGATGGGAATATATCATCTACGTTTGGACTTGTACTCAGGAGGTGGATATATGAGGATCATGAATTCAAATGCATCCCTGAATCATTACTAACCTCCAAGCCAAACAGAATTACAAGCACATATCTCAAGGGAATTTGTAAAAATATGAAAAGCAAAGTCAGCAACAAAAACCCACCACCATTTTACAGACAACCTAACTTGAAAAGTATGATCACACACAGCCTAATATTTAAGTAAACAGTGGACCACTTAGATTATGGGTATACCATTCTGTACATTACAGCAGAAAAATACTTATCACTAAGAAAGTACAATAGAAAATAAACAAAAACACATACAAAAATATAAAAGCAACAAAATAAACATCACTAAATGTATTTGTCACACATATAGAACACTTTAGTATCTACTTCAAAAGTTTCAAGATAGAAATCACAATGCAGTGATCTCTACCATTAGTCCTAATTTATTTTCTTCAAGAGTGTGATGAGCCAGGCGGTGGTGGCACACACCTTGTAAATTAAGAGTTATGAATTGTGGAATGCAATTTTTTATATCAGGAAATGAACTTAGAAATATATTTAGAAATTAAAGATTAAAATTTTGTTTTTAATAAATAAGTGAAAATATTTAAAGAATGTTGTCATCTAAACAGAAGAATCTTTCAGTCAACCAGTGTATGTCAAGTAGGGAATGCTTCATAACTTTTAAAAAGTTGGTAATTAATTTGTTAATGAAGGAATATGATTTCAAAATGTTAAATTCAGAACCATTGAAACATGAGACTCTTCATTTGATGGGTTTTATCTACTATTTTATTTTTGCTAAGAAAACTAGTTAGATGATATGGTTGATGACTTCTAACCCAAAATGTTCACAAACTCTGTATAGTCATTGATATTTTTCTGCAAGAAATTAGATAATTCTAGCTAAAGGGAATTTATTTTTGTTACATATATATGATTTTTGAAATTGAATTATTTATTACTACTAAGATTTTTCAGTAAAGGTTGCCCTTATATGTTGTATAAAAATTCTGCCTCCAATAAATTGGCATCAAATTAAAATTTTATATGGAACTGAAATTCTCTTCATAATAACATTAAGTACATACAATATTAAATAGAATAAAAATAGAGTGTTACTCTTTTAACTATAGAGATATAATCACTGAGCATACATTAGAGCTTTATTCCTACGTCTCACATAGATACCAAACCCTTCAAAAGTTCAAATTACTGCATAAATAACCATGTACTTCATAGAACATGAGTAAAATCTCCAATGTATTTTAAGTAATTGTACAGAATATCAATTATAATGGCAACAATACTTATCTAATGTAATAACAACAAGAAAATAAGTACATTTTTAGTACAGACACAATTTTCTTTATGTTAAGACTATAATTGCTTAAATTCATAGTTATATAACATATACAGAGTTAAATTTATATTAATTCAATTAAATAATACAAAACACAGATGAAGTATTTAGATCAACAAGTTTTTTCTTTTTTTTAATCTTTAAACTCACTTTATTTTATGGGGGGTGGCAATCACAATACACACAACCAAATATCTGGTATTATGACAATAATATCACTCCATGTGTTTCAAATGTTTTTTTTTTTAACATCCTGTGTAGAGACTTGAAAAAGAATGCCCATTTTTAAAATTTATTTAATATTTTTATTTTATAATTAACTTAATATCACATATCAGCTACAGATTCCCCCGTCCTCCCTCCTCCCACCCTTCAGCCCTCCCCCCAATCAACCTTCCCATTCCTACCTCCTCCAAGGCAAGGTCTACCCTAGGGAGTCAGCCCAGCCTGGTAGACTCAGCCTAGGCAGGTCCAGTCTCCTCCTCCCTACACCAAGGCTGAGCAAAGTGTTCCAGCACAAACCCCAGGCTCCAAAAAGCCAGCTCATGCACCAAGGACAGGTCCCAGCTCCACTGCCTGGGGTCCTCCCAAACAGTTCAAGTTAATCACCTGTCTAACTTATCCAGAGGGCCTAACCCAGTTCCATGGGGGTTCCTCTGCCACTGGTTCACAGTTCATGCCCTTCCACTAGTTTGGCTATTTGTCCCTGTGCTTTTTCCAATAATGGTCTCAATATCTCTCGCTCATACAATCCCTCCTCTCTCTTGCCAATTGGACTCCTGGAGATCCACCTTGGGCTTGGCCATGGATCTCTCCATCTGCTTCCATCAGACACTGGATGAGAGTTCTGTCATGACAGCCAGGGTGTTCGGTCATCAGATCACCAGAACAGGTCAGCTCAGGCGCTCTCTCGACCATTGCCAGTAGTCTACAATAGAGGTATCTTTGTGAATTTCTGGGGACCTCTCTAGCACTCTGATTCTTCCTATTCCCCTGGTCTACATTCATCATAGTATCTCCCTCCCCATTCTCCCACTCTGCTTCTGATCCAGCTGGTACCTCCCACTCCCCTAAGCTCTCTTTCCCCAGACCCTTGACCTCCATTACCCCTCCACCCCCAGTTTGCTCATATAGATCTCATCCATTTCTAATTGTGATTAAAAACAAAGCTATGTTGCCTTATTTTAGTTCTTAAATATAATTTTTTACCCCCCAAACATTTCAGTCTATGAATATTTTTTTAAAAAAATAAATTTTTGATGGTACTTTCAGAATATATATTTAAATAATCAAGTCACAGAAATTAAGCCTAAACTTATCTTCTACACATAACATTAAAACTGGCATTTTTAAAATAAAAATAAATTTTTTATTCATAATATTATGAACATTATAGTGATAGTTAATTATTTATTTTTCTTAAACTTACTACTTTTTGCAAAGTTTCTGTTATATTATGTAACTGAAGAATAACTTTTAATATGGCTCACATTTAAATGTGCCTTCATACTAAAATAAGTAAATGATAATTTTTATAACTGTAACATGCTACAACTTCTAGAGAGCCTCCTTGTTAGTCAACCCTGTCTTTATGTTTTATAGTTCTTTCAAATAACAGATTACACTAATGCATCAAAAGTAAGATGTATTTACTCATAAAAACATTATTATTATTTAAATTTCACAGTTACATATTATTTACATTATACTACCTTCTTTGCCTACTCTTGATGTCACAACTCCAGCATATATGGAATTTTCTTAGTAAATTGTAACTATGTGTCACATCACAGGTGTGTGGATTCATGGAAAGAAGACTCACAGGCATCTTAAGAATGAATATAGCCTTTCATGGCCGTGGCGGTGGCGGTAGGGGGGTCCAGCCTCAAAGGACTGAAGCACTTTCCCTTCGCCTAGGGTATTTTTATTTACCCTCTATTACAGTTTAGCCAGTTAACTTCTGTACCTTCAAAGCACCCTGAAAGTATCTCCCAGAGACAAATGACAAGTGCAAATCATTTGATTTCTCAATACAATGTTATTAGTAATCAAGCATGAAATCATAACATACTAAAAATTCAGAAGAATGTTCTCCTAAGTACAATGTTTCAAAATGTAGATAAATATCTTATCCATGAATAGGAATGTTCCACTTCCAGGGTGATAATTGGACTAGGAAAGAGCCCCCACCCCCATCCCACAGATAACTGCAAACTCACGATGTTAGGCCGTGCTAAGCAGAAAACTCTTAAGCATGTGAATTAGCCAGGCTGAGATATTCAGAACAAATGTGAAGAGCTCAGGATTTGGTTATCTTGGGTCAGCTATTGTAGGACTGGAGATACAGATGGATTATAAGAAAAAGAAAAAAAAAACAGGGATTAAGACCACCACTACTGAATACTCAATGTATCACATCACAAAATCATTTAAAAGCTAAATCACAAGCACTAAAAAAAGAAAAGAAAAAAGAAAAAAATCTCAAATAAGGAAGACTAGAACACACCATAATCTTTCACATCATACTGAAGAATATATATCAGATCACAGACCAATTACGAGTAGACATTGGATAAATATATGTCTAGATAGATACATAGAAGAGGTTACATAGAAACATGGTTGATAGATGACAGATAGATAAATGATAGCAATTATAATAGAGATTATTCTATTAAAGTGATATACTATGCTAAAGATTAATGTTTTAGATCATTTTAAATATAGCAATAGTAATTAAATTTGTAAAGAAAAATAAAATATATCAGAAAGATGATAAAATGGGAAGCTCCCAAGAGACTATTCCTCCCACAGTCATACTGATTCAATAATAATTTACTGATGAATTGCATTTACAAGATAATATAAACCAAGCTCAAAGTATCTTGTACTCTAGGCAATTATGAAATGTTTTATATAAAAACTGAAAAATCTATCTGTGGCATGCTAATAACAACCTCCCTCTAGCTTGTTCAGTCTTCACATGATCACCACTAGAATATTTCTAGATCGTAGGTCCTTCCCAGAAGCTGAAAGAGAAGACTGGACCACAAGTATGATAGTGTGTCTAGGATCCCACTGCTTCTAAGATAAAAAAGGAGGAGGAAGATATTAGGCAATGATCAGCACAGGAGGTTGTCCTCTGAATTTCACACACAGTATTTAACTAGAGTGACTTACAGAGAGAGAGACAGAGAGAGAGACAGAGAGAGAGACAGAGAGAGAGAGAGAGAGAGAGAGAGAGAGAGAGAGAGAGAGAGAGAGAGAGAGAGAGAGAAGCAGGGAAAGATTTATCAAGCAGAGAAAATAAAAGTAGAACACAATCTACTTAATGTATGTTTCAATGAAAAGCTATAAAATTCTGTTATTTGTAGAAACATAACTTATAATCCTTATATTCAACATTTGAGTTATGATAGGAAACTTTTAAATCAAGTTTTAGTAAAGGAGAAAGTTGTTGTTTAGGAATGTATTTAGGGAAGTAGAAAGTCTCAGTGGAAATTAATTAATAAATATTCTACTTAAAGTGTACTGTGAGTAATTGACTTAAAAGAATTTGGGAATAACTTTCAAACAATAGTAATAAGCCCTCTAAAATTGAAAAATTAATTAGCATGAAACACAGAGGATATGTGTTAGAAAAGGGTATAAAAATAACTTGGAAAATAGGAACTATTCTTTGGGGCTCACAACTAAATATTTTCAAACACTATAATGAGGAAAAACTAAGTGTTTATCAAAAATTGCTATCTAATCATTAATTGCCTTCCATTGCTGTGAAATTATAATTTATAATAAAGTAAATTTCATTATTAAGTCACAGAGAGAATTGCATATCTCCCACAAAACATCATTTTGTTTTTATTTAATGATCAGTTGTTTTGAAAATCACCATGCTGGATTACATGGACATTATTTAACTGATATGGTAAATTGTCAATGCATAAAATAAAAAAAGTACATAATATTTTGTATACATTATTGCTAGTAATATATCATTCTGCTGTATTTAATAAGAATAAAACTACTGTGAAATAATGAAATACTGGTCTTTGGATTACAAATTTGAACACTTTATAAAACTCATTTTCTTTTACATATTTATCAAATGTCTATAAATAACCATATATTTTTAAACTGGAAAAGATAGAACAGAATACATGAGGGAAATAAACATTTTATGTTTGATATTTATTCCATCTATAGCTTTGTTTCTATTTTACACGACTGATAATCAGTTTCTGTCACAAGTAGGTTCCCATATAACTGTAGATGTTAAAATTCATATCTGCAGTGCCTGCATTTTGCCTTGGAGGATATAGCAGCTCTTTGCTCAAGCCTGTTGACCAGAGTTTGAAGCCTGGAATCCATATAAAGGAAAGTAGTGAAAACCTATTCTACAAATTTGACCTTTGACTCTATACACACATAAACTCATAACGTACCTGCACACACACAAACAGCCCAAAACAATGTTTACAAAAATATCAAGTCTACAGGTTCCTTGAATCTTTTTCACTGAGAAAAGTTTTCCTGCCTTTCCTATTATGAAATCTCACTGATTTGCTTTTGGAACTGATGTTATGTTGTGTGACTTTAGTGAACACTCATTCAGATGGTCATTGTGGGGTTAAGCAACACCATTGTTTCAGTGTGACCAATTTGGCATTGCCAGGCAGGGAACACTACAGATCAACAGTCATAAGCTTGCTGTCAGTCCTACAAGTTTTTACGTGCTTTGCTGGGTGGGTGAGCATTTAAATGCTTGCAGTCTGAATCTCCACCTATGGAACTGTCCTTGGATACTTCCAAACTATCCACAGACTACACAGGAATAGTGGATGCGTAATAATTTCACATAGGTAGTAACATTTTAGTTCAAATTATACATCAATAATAACAAGAATTCAACTTTAGAAGGAAAGGTCAGTAATCATATATTCAAAACATCACAAAAGAAACTATCAGAATAGTTTGTTTAACCATAATAGCTCTACATGATTTATTAAAATAATTCTAGAAAATTCAAATTCTATGAAAAAACAAACACTAATCGTGATACTATTACATTAATTTAAAAAGCATATTGATTTAATAGCTTCATGTTAAATAGTTTGTCTATTACTCTGGCACATTGTTTAACCTTTGTCAGAGAACTAGGTTTTTGCACTAAGATCCATCATTATTCTTGTTTTTGAGAACAGGTAGCCTAGGCTGGCATGGAAACCACTTTGCAGTCCAAGCTGTCCTTAAACTCCAAATGCCCCTTCTTCCTTGTGCTTCTAAGTGCTGGAATTACTGAGTGAGCCACTGTGTCTAGTTGTTGTAAGAACTTTGGTTACAGCTATAATGTAACTGAAACTCAAAACCCTGTGTTTTGAAACAATTGTTTTTGTAATTAACAAATCCATAGTAATGATTATCATATGACTTACCAATAACTTCTGGTGCCATAATAGTCATTAATTACCAGCAACTGGAGTAGAAATCTGGAATTACTATGTGGAATGTAACTTTTAAGGAGAAACTTATCTACATAGTTGTACTGGGCACAATTATAAAAGTGATGTTTAATATGCATAGTTCAGAATTATAGATTATATATGTAAATGAAAAAATAGCTTAAAATTATGTACCTATTATAAAATCTAAATTTGATAAATTTTATTGCTTTCTTATAAATGTCATTCTTCAATTTTCTTTTATCAAAATTATTTTCTCTTAAACATGAATAAAATCACACTACAAATATTTATAACCATTGCATAGCAAGAGAAATTTGTGATAGTGGTTTCATGAGTTTTACACTAATGACTGAACTCCAGAGTTTTCTCTTGTTAACATGAATTAAAAGGAACATTTTTTAGTATGATAGTAAGTAGTGAAGAAATCAAGCCATGAAAAATTTATAACTAAAATTAGGGAACTGAGCTGGGCGGCAGTGACACACGCCTTTAATCCCAGCACTTGGAAGACAGAGCCAGATGAATCTCTGTGAGTTTGAGGCCAGCCTGGTCTACAGAGTAAGATCCAGGACAGGAACCAAAACTACACAGAGAAACCCTATCTCAAAAAACAAACAAACAAAGATAGGGAACTGAATGGATGGCTCAGTAGTTAAAAGTACTGGCATTTCTTGCAGAGCACCCTCGTTTGATTACAAGAACCTACAAAATGGTCCACAACCATCCATTACTACATTTCCAGATCTCTGACAACCTCTCTGCCCTTCTCAGGCACTAGACATTCATGTGGTACACAAATACACATTTAGACAAAACATTCATACATATAAAATTTAAAAATTACATAATCTAAAAGAAGAATTTATTTTTAAAATAACTGAAAAATAGTGAAAATATGTGACATTTTCAATAATGTTGTGAATATGTAGGGCTAGTAGATAATTTCATTGTAGAAACAATTTAAAAATGGCAGATGACCTATTTATAACCCTGGAATATATGTATAAGTAAAAAATCATCAACTCTGCAAAGCTGTTCTCTGACTTCCACACACATGCTGTACCATGTATGCTCTCACACATGGTAACCATATTCACAATGAATTGGTGTTTAGAATATATTCATACATGGCATATGTATTTATACACTACATGATAAAGTTTAGGCTATATTACAAAATATTTGAGCTAAATGTAAAATTTTATCTCAGATATGCATGCATCATATATGTAGACTGTTTCCAGTAACATGCACAATAGTTTAACTATTGATATTTCTCGTACATTTCTGAAATCCCATTTTACTTTTGATAAAGTCAAATGAATCAAAGTCTTTTTAACACGATCTTCTGCTTGATCAACTTCAAGCAGGCTTCCTCCTGACTCTAAGTACCTGTCCTCCTTCTCACACCCACTTTTCAGAACATAGACAGACTAGATAGAAAAGCTTCTGCCTTCCCTCTCTTTAGAGAGAATACTTCAGAAATTTTTGGACTGTAATTTAATCTTACTACTATTCCTTTAAGATGCAAATATTTTAAAGAAGTTCCTTGAATGTTTTTCATGTCATTAATATCTTTCTCTAAGATTGGAACACATCACTTTGAAATGTAATCATAAGGAAAAGTAGCCTTTAAATCTACCAATTTCTGTGGGAAGATATTAGTCTGACTTCAGGAAACTTCAAATAAATTATTAGACTACCTCTTGCCCGAAATTATAAATTTTTGCTTTCCATTGCATCAGACCAATTACTTGGTCATAATTCTATCTGCCTACTCAATCTTTGTCATTACTGTATTTTTAATGAATTGAAGATAGTCTTTCTATGTCGTACATTCTAAGGAATTTTTTGACTAAAGCCCTATTTATGTCTCATCACTCTTTCACTTGCATAAGTATAATTGATTAAATATAATTACTTTTGACCTCCTTAGCCACCTCTATAATAAATTTTATTAAGCTATAATAATATTGTAGTTACTTATAAATCATGGCATCTATGCAAATGTTAGTGTTAACCATTAAATTAATGTCCTGTCTGAATGCTTACCTATGCCTTTATCTCTAACTCTAAGAGTTATCCAAATGAGAAAGGCCTTTACATATTTATACTGTTACTTGCTAATCATTCTCTCATTTTTTTATATATTCCAAGGCTGGATGATTGTATTTTGTGCTGTGCGTGGTACCTCTGCAACAGATCCCTAAATCCTGTTTTCCTTAAAAATAAACACTCTTCCCTTGTGCCTACAGGTGCATGGTTAGTATTAAAACAAAACAAAACAAAACAAAACAAAACAAAAAACAGCATCTCAGCCATGCGGTGGTAGCACATGCCTTTAATCCCAGCACTTGGGAGGCAGAGGTCAAGGCCAGACTGGTCTACAGAGTGAGATCCAGGACAGGCGCAAAGCTACACAGGGAAACCCTGTCTCAAAAAAAAAAAAAAAAAAAAAAAAAAGGAAAGAAAAGGAAAAAAAGTATCTCTACCTCCAGAGTACTGTTTTTTTTTCTCTTTTGCTTAAAATATGCTCAATTCTGCACATACATGTTCTAATAATTTAAGGCATGTCTATCTAGAAATGGTTAATACAAAGCTTATTAGTTCTTCCTTTAACTGCTTCCATCTTCATTTAAGTCTGAAGACACCATGATAACAGACAGACACCAAGACGCTAAGGTATTTTTAAGATTCCAAGGACAGTGTGTCTAGCAGACAAATCACTGGATGATGGGAACTGTGGCTACTTATCTACCAGACCACTGTATTTGATCACACTAAGTTTTATGCCTTCATAACTTTCCCTTACATAATCAATACAGAAGGAGTACAGAGGATAGAGGGAAAAATAACAATGCTAATGTTTGAAAAAGCTGTAAGTAATCATAGTATTTTATATTTACCTACAATTGCATTATATATATATATATATATATATATACATATATATATATAATGTCGTGTGTGTGTGTGTGTGTGTTATTTAAATGATTTTATACCACATGGAATGATAATACACTCACAACAGCCATAGACTCCTGTGAAACTTCCTTTTGAATTGTTGGTCAAGGAAATCCCACAACAACTCAGGCTATTTCTGTTGCCCTTGGGTGATGCCCAGAAGTTGACGGTTAAATCCTCATTGTAGAAGATATCATATAGATTGAAAATCAGACTCAGAGGCTTCCAGCATAATTTGACATGAAAACTCCTTCCTGAGGACTAGCTTTCATAAGACCAGAAGTTGATATGAAAGCTTCCAAGGATGGAAAGCCATCAACAGTCCTTCACAGTTGTGAAGCCTATGAACTACAACAATACCCCAGACTTCAGGGTATTCTTCAAAGTAATAGTTCCACTATTATATTGGAAGTAACCAACAACTCTAATTGGACTTAAGGCCTGCTTCATAATAGAGAAATCATGCCTGGTACTGTAAACCTGGCCAAATACAGATAGTGAGTCATGGATCATAGAGAAGCTACATCTGCCTCTTCCCTAAACCAGGATCATTTCTGTGTTATAAATACTTGTAAAATATAAAACATTGTAGCCAGGAATAAATGTAACTCTCACCCCTCATCAAATAAACTCTTTTTTGAAAGAAACAGAAAATGGAGACATCACAAAAATCCACAACTCTCTTAAATATAGAGAATAATAGGAAGTATACTATTTTTACATTTCTTGTAAATCATAATTATAGATCATATTGTGTAGCAAGACAAGAAGTGGAAAAAATACAACTTAATTTATCTTTAATTAGGAAGAGAATGAACATACTTTTCATGTGCTTACTGTTAATAGGAAAGACAGTTACCTTCTTTGTTTTCATCTGTAATGCAATAATTATTTAAAAGAACAAGATTCCAAGTACAGTGCTTAGTATTATTCTCTAATATTTGTCAATTACATTTATTAAACATAGAAGAATTTCTTTTGAGTTTTTAGCTCCATGTTCTAAAATATAGTTGTCTTATATTCTGTAGGTTGTAAACAGCAATTTTGTAAGATACCTGTAAAATTAATTAGCCTATCGATCAATATTTACCAAATGTAAGTTCTGTTTTTAGAACTCAGTTAAAAGTATAACTAAAAATAACATACCAATTATCATTAGGAATAATTATTAATTAATGTATAGGAATAAGCACTTTATCTCACTAAATAGCCAAAATATCTCACAGAGATTAATCGCTCTAATATTTTTGATATGTCTGTGAAAGCATCTAATTTTTTTTTATGTAATAGGAATAAACATAGCTTTTTGGCTGACATCTTAAAGAGGCTGAAGTGTTTGACACTTCTCGCTGAGATTCTCCTTGTCATCCAAGAACAACAGCAACAAGAACAGTGCCAGGAAGTTGTCTAAGAAAGACGAAGTAACCATGTATGGGAGCAAAGCCAAAAAGAGGAGGTGCAAATGCGAATTTAGGGTAAACTAAACCACAGAGTTCTTCCTGTTTGACAAAGCTAACTATGACACATGCAATAACGAAGTTCCCCACTATAAGCTGTGGACTCTGAGCCACTGAATATTCATGGTCCATTTGACAGGACAGCCTGTCAGCAAACACTTAGTAAAGGACATATCAAGCTGTTTTCAAAGTACAGAGTCAAAGTAATTAACACCAGAAACACAAAAAGTGAAAGTGTTCCACATGCTGGTGAAGATGCACATAGAGGTTCAACCAACTGTATTTTTGGAAAATAGAATTTCATTAAATGAAAAAAAAAAGATTAAATGAATAGTTATAAAAAGATAGAACTTAACTAATTAAATGTTTATTAGAACAAGATGAAATTAGCGTGCAAATTTTAAGTTAGGTATTTTATGCACACTGTTAATAATTGAGCATAGAAAATGGTAATTTATGTTTACATTGTGTTTATCCCCCGGCAGGAAAGCAAATTGACTGATTTTTTCTTGTCCTAAACAATATTAATTGTCCTCAGAAATCTATAATTTGCATAATTCTGATGTGGGTGCCTCTATGTATCTCTGCCCAGTGATAAATGGAGCAGTACCACATAGGTGGAAAGTCTATTTTATGGCTGGCTCACTTACACAGAGTTCAAGTCATTGTCGGCTAGTTGTTTCTCTCTACAAGGACTTCTTTCTCTATAGGATCATTCTTTCTTCTTCACAGATAGGTCTCAAGAACAAAGGTCTACAGTGAGAGAACGTTCCACTTTCTAAAAGTGGAGTGTTCTTCATTCTTTTATGGATTAGTGAGCACATAACCTTTCCTCTGGGATGGACCTAGACAATGCTATTAGTAATCAAACAATAAAATTGACTCTGGGACTTTTAATAGACTAGCTCTGGTCATCTGCCCTTTCCGTCAGAAAAATGGAGCAGTGTTGTTGCCAGAGTGAAGTAGTTCATTTGGTACAGACAATCGAGGAAGAGTAAGGTCCAGCATTCTGAGCACTGTCTTTGAGGTGTATAAAATCATTTAAATAACACACACACACACACACACACACACGACATTATATATATATATATATAATGCAATTGTAGGTAAATATAAAATACTATGATTACTTACAGCTTTTTCAAACATTAGCATTGTTATTTTTCCCTCTGTCCTCTGTACTCCTTCTGTATTGCCTCCTGCATATCAAGCTTTCCTGTTCTTCCCATTTCTCCCTTCACATGATGTGTGTTTTGATAGTGTCTCTCTAGAACTCTACTGCCTTCTCCCTGTCCCTTTTTACTTTGCTGGCTTCTGAAGTTAGTCCATACTGTATATTCTACTACCATTTTCAAATTTGGAGCTAAGATCCTCAAATGAGAGAGGATATGTAGCGTCTGTCTTTGTAGGTCTGTTACACTTAATATAATCTTCTAGTGCTTCCATTATGTGAAAAAAATTCATTTTTTCCTATTGCTAAATATTACCCATTTTTGAAAACCTACCACATTTTATCATCCATCCATCTATCCATTAAAGATTATTTTGATTGTTTCCTAGCTATTGTGTTTGTGGGATGCCTAGCACCAACTGATACATCTCCAACATAATCCCTACACTTAAGGTTCAGTGAACATCGCAGGAGAGCGGACAGAAAGCTTATAAGAGCCAGAGGACCAGGAAGCCTGCTCTATGACTATATCTTCTATATATGAGAGAAGCTACATCTGTGAAACCTCAAATCATGGCTGTCTAAACAATACCTGAATAATGACAACACCAGTTAACATGCTAACATGCGTGGTGGAAAGCTCTTGGGATCCCAAGGGCTACAGGCAATTAAGAATTGCTGAGAGATCAAAAATTAGTGTTCAAGGAGATGAACACACACGCATGTGCATGGGAGGGATGTAAGGAAGAGAGAAAAAATATGTAAATGATGTTTAAATTTAAAAAACAATTGAAATATAGATTATTTACAATATTCAATTTTAAATTTGTAGTAAGGCAGGAATTAAATTGATTTTATGTTTTATAGCAATGTTTCCACATAACTTGCAGTTTAAAGGGACATTTACATTTGAAATTTAGCTATATTTTCAAGTCTCTCTAGATAAAGTGAATGGACCAATTAATGTGAAAGTTCATTGAACATTTAAACAGAAACATAGACAACATACCAGATAGTTGAATTACCAATAACCATATACAACTGCACAATTAACAGTTGCTTGCAATTTTCCTGATTTAAGATTGGAGCAATTTAATAAAAATAGTGTTTTTTTTTCCTACTAAGATAGATATAAATACATTCTTCCCTCTAAGTAGAGAATTAGAATTCAGATGAACAAAGTTGTGTAGCAAGCACCTTGACCTGCAGAGTAACCCTCATGGTCCTCAAATTTTTAAATTTTAAAATAGTATTATTCAGCAATAAACTGGAGGTTTACATAAAACATAAGAAATAAAAGTCTTCAAAAAATTGGAACTTGTACTATTGTATAAGAAAATATCAAGGCAACTCATTAATATTAAATTTGTTTAACTTAAGTTTACTTTATGAGTATTTTGTTTGCATGTATGTATGCAGGCCATGTGTGTGACTGGGTATATATGAGGTCAGAAGATGGTGTCAATTCCCCCAAAACTGGAGTATGGATGGGTGTGAGCCACCATGTAGGTGCAAGGAAAAAAAATCTGGGTCCTCTCAAAGACCAACAAGTGACCTTAACTACTGAGTCATCCCTACAACTTCTGAAGATGTTTTTACACACAGCATTAGAGTAAGACATAAACCAAAAATGATAGAACATGATTTCAACACCATGCTTGTCATAATCTGTTTTATTATATATAATGTACTTAGGAAAATAAAGTCAGCATAGAAGTTTAAATAAAAGTTCCTTTATAAATTAAAGAAAGAGTGCAATAATCACATTAACCCCTCCCATCCCTCCTCTCCTCTCACTCTTCCCCTACCTTTCCCCGACCCACCCCCTCATCCACTCCTCCAAAAGGGTAAAGACTCCCATAGGGAGTCAACAAAACCTGGTACATTCAGTTGAGGCAGAACCAAGCCCCCCCCCCCAACCCCCCGCATCAATGCTAAGCAAGGCGTCCTACCATAGGTAGTGGGCTCCAGAAAGCCAGCTCATGCACCAGGAATAGATCCTGATCCCACTGCCAGGGGCCCCTTAAATAGACCAAGCTACACCAGTCTACCACATGCAGAGGGCCTAGTTCGGTCTCACGCAACCATTTTAGAAAAGATGGAAGAAATTGAGAAGGAAATCTTGAAGAAGACAAATATGAGTCTCATTCTATACAAATTGCATTAAAATATTACTAAATAGCCGGGCGGTGGTGGCGCACGCCTTTAGTCCCAGCACTTGGGAGGCAGAGCCAGGCGAATCTCTGTGAGTTCGAGGCCAGCCTGGGCTACCAAGTGAGTCCCAGGAAAGGCGCAAAGCTACACAGAGAAACCCTGTCTCGAAAAACCAAAAAAAAAAAAAAATTACTAAATATGTGGAAGAAAATATGATAGACACATTTTGATCTTCCTGATACTTCAAACCTCTATGTATTTTTAGTAAATAACTAAAGATTTGTTCCATTAGGGAATAAGATAGTGAAAAAAATATTTTTTTTTAACTTTTATTGATTCTTTGGATTTGACATCATGTATTCTGGTCCCACTTATCTCCCTGTCCCCTTGTATCCTCCCTCTGACCTATCAACCTCCTCCCAAAACAAAACAAGATTTAAAAGAAAACCCAAAGACCAAACACAACAAACAAACAAAAAGAGAGAGAGAAGAATCTCATCGTGGAAGCTGAAGTGTGGCCCATTGGGTCTGGCTAGAGGCCTCTGACTTCTTCTACACCACTGATAACGGGCTCTTGGATACCCTGCTGTTGTCCTGTGTCATGGAGATCTGGATGGTTTGGATCTGCAGGTTCGTCCTCTTCACATGCTCCAACAGCTCATAGATGGGGTGGATATTGGAGTGGGCTAACACATAGGCCCGGTTCTGGCCTTGGGTACTGGCAAGGCTGGTCAGCCTGCCTGCTTTCCTTAATCATTATTACCTTGGTGAGCTCTCCAGCTCTGCTTTAGTTAGTCCACTCAATGTAGCCAGTAGCAAGGAGCAGGGCCAGTTCTGCTCTCAGATTCTCAGATCTGGCTCACCCACACTCACACCACCAGGGCCAATTCTACTGTTTGGCCTAGTTGAGGTTCAGGGTCCTTAGACATAGGAGTCAGCAGCGGTGGGGAGATGGTGGAGATGCAGGTGGGTAGTTTTGCTGCTCTCATGACCCCAGGGCTGGCTCACCTGCACCCCAGACAACAGGTGAGCAGGGTGCCAGGTCTGCTGTCCTGTGTGCTGCAGCTGGTGAGGGGCAAGACTAGTTTTCTTCCTCTCAGAACCCAGGGGCCACCTCACTTGCCTGACATGGGTTTTAAGGGGCAGAGGGAGGAGGACATCTTTCCTTCACCCATGCCACCTCATGACAGATAAGGGAGGGTGGAGTCAGCTCTGCTGCTCTTACTCCCTCAGGACCTGCTCACCTGCAACCGGACAATGACAACAGTGTAAACTATAACACACACACACATACACACACACACACACACACACACACACACACACACACACACACACACCAAAAATCCTAATTCTCCACTACTGTGGAGTTACTTTCAAAATATTAGAGCTGGTTCTAACTATAGGGAAAAATCAGGCAAAACCTAAATGAAGACATTTCAACAGAATCACGGAATGCACCAGGTTATGAAGGACAAAGAAGGATTAAGAAGCTGCCACGAATTAAGAAGCCCATAGAGACAAGTCAGCAAATGTACTGTGTGGCTCTGGGTAGCATGCTGGCCAGCAAACAAGATGGCACAGAGAGATGGTAAGATTCAAATGCAGCCTCTAGGTTAGATGACTGTTACTTTTTCTGTTTCTCGGGTTGTTTTATTGAGGTTATGTAAGGTTTACTATTTGGGGATGTTGTGTGAAGAATTCTTAGTACTATTTTTGCATGTCTGAGACTTTTTCATAATAAAAATTAAAAATAAACTATATTCCATTCACAAAAAAAAGGTAGTGAAACAATATTGATTCTTACAATGATACTTTCAAAGACTCACAATAATGACTTCTGCTACACAGCTCTGAAAACATTTTATTTTTGGTAACAGTAGTTACCAAAATTATACCTAAGTTATACCTTAGGATAAAACAAATGAGCCTGTTATAATTACAGCATCAGGCAATGATTATATATACATGAAGATTGAAAGTCGTGCCAGGCAATGGCGGCTCACACCTTTAATCTCAGTGCTAGGGAGGCAGAGACAGGTGGATCTCTGTGAATTCAAGGCCAGCCTGGTGTACAGAGTGAGATTCAGGGCAGGCTCCAAAGCTACAGAAAAACCCTGTCTTGAAAAAACAAAAACAAACAAACAAACAAACAAACAAAAAGGAGTCACGTGCTCAATTTTACAGTAACAGTTTACTTTTGCTGCAACAACAAAAAATTCATCTTGGAACCCCTTCCTTTTACATTCAACTTATTATATTTAAACTTTATAAGGATGAAGACTCTGTAAGCATTTGATGGAAACTAGGCTTAAGCACATATATTGATATATTTTTATGTAGAAATCAAATTCCAATGCAGTTCAGCCTCGTCTATTGAAGGATTACAGGTGAGTGCCACCATCTCCACTGGTTTTGACGTATGATTTTTTTTTCTCAAACTAGTGATATGTGTTACAACATCACGGGTCAGCGCTGAGGCATCAAATCATAACTTCACATACCCATGAGAAAAAGTAGCCAATAAGGTTATGTATGTTACACTGTGTATCACAAAATGCATGAGACACTCATTATTTCCCTATAAAATGATTCTGTCATACACAAGTTTGTCCAACTCCCATAGTAATGCAGTCTTCATAGGATTTTAGATAAGATACTTTGAAAATTAAGATTGGATATAATACAAGTACTTTCTTAGGTTTTCACAAGTACTTTACTTATTTAATATTTACAGTAGGTTTACCAGGGCAGAACCCCATTGCAAAGTGAATGCATATTGAAAATATAAGAAAAGATCATGAAATACTTTATTTTTAAAATCTAAAAATTAAAAATTGAAAGCTTGAAACTTTCTATCATTTAAGTAATTCACTTCCCCCTGCCCTGAGAAGCACAACCTATTCTTTTTGTAAATGGTCTACTTTAGAAACTTGTTAACAAGTTTGATTTTGATTTTTAATAAAAAAAAGAAAACTATTGCCCTACAAACACATTCTAAATGACACTTGTGAAATATAAACCTTGAAAACAATAATTCAAAAAGAAATTGAATATTGGGTTTAAAAAGCAAAAAAGTAGTGACAACTGTGTTTGTCTTTCTTCATTTTATAAGAGAAAATGCTTTCTGTATAAGATATTTTATGTACTAATATCCAGAGAGACGTATCGAATTATGACATGACTGAGATCAGTGTACTGTGGGAAGAATCCTTGATACATAATTTTGGAAAATAGTTTGAAAAACACCAAAAAATTATCTCATATAATCAAAGCAATATATTTTTAGAAGTGAATTGGATGGATAAATGAGTGAGCTACATTTCAAATTAGTAAAACTTAACGACCCTCTAAATAATTCAGCTATTTTTATCAGTTGTCTACAGTATAGATTATAAGAATTACTATAAAGAATGTTGTAGAACGTATTACAAATTGGACACAAAGTTAGATTAAGCGTTTGAAAGCTGGAGAATACATAGCTCAGTATAGGAAACTTGAAAGTCATAAGGTCCTAGTTCAATTCCCAGTATTGAACTAAAATTTGCCCTCCCCCGCTAAAAAAATCTAAAAACATAAACATAAGTTAAAAAAAGAAACTAAAATTAAATAAAACCATATTTTATAAGGTTCTTGAATCTTAACATAAAAATAATGGCATGAACTATACCTTTACCAACCAGACAGAGCAGGCATCACATATCTTCTTAAAAACAGCTTGTTAATTTCCCTGTTTTCACATTTGGGAATTTATGTGAATTTGATACAAATTAATGTAATCTCATTGTCATTGGATGGTTCTGCATCAAAAACCCTGAGAATATAGCCATTCTTTTAAACTTCAGATACTTAACTTGAATTACTAACATCTATCATTGTGAAGAAACCCAGACTTGCTCCCAGTGGGACTAACCAATGCTCATACTTCTGATACCACAGTATATTCATCTTCTCCCAACATAATAGAGTCAGTGTAAACTGTTGCTGTTGAAAACATTTCCTGGGGAGCTTTCTTTTCTGAATAAATTACTTGTTTTTAAAGTGGTAATTATGGACTCTCTTTAAAGACTGAAGATAATTTATAAATACTTCCTGTGTTTTCTTTCCAGAAACCAATTTTGGGTGTAACCCTCAGAGTTTCTGTTATTCCAGGCTCCTCAATGACACCCAGTGAGATTTTATGTTCCTAAAGGTAAAGGAAACAATAACCTTTATATCAATGTAAAATGTAAAAATTGGAAGAAAAATTAAAAGAAAATACTTGATAAAATTATGTTCTGATATTTCTATATAAAAAGCTACTGTTTTTTTTCCTCCAGTCTTTCTTGTGGTTTTTTTTTTTTTCCTGCTGTTGGTACCAAACATCCCCCCCTTACACAAGCCAGGCCAAAACTCTCCCACTAAGTCCTACTCCTACAATATGACACACATTTTAATTAAAATGTCAACTTCAGAACTACTTTCAGCATCCTCAAGCACATGGCAAAAGGAAGCATATCCACTTTGTACAAAAACAAAAAAAAAACTGGAATGCTAAAAGTTAGACATTTGAAAGATGCAATTTTTGTTAGATTTTGAAGGCCTTGACTTTGTTCTGCCTTTGGAGTCCATAGGATAACCATCAGTAAGTGGGGAAAACGAAGCATGTATGTTTTTGTTGTTGTTGTTTTTTTTCAGTCTATGTGCCCTTGAACAATGTGTGATAAAGGAAAATGTCATGGTAACACTGCAATAAACAGATAAACTGACAGAGGCGTACTGGGAAACGAGAGCACACTTGTACTTGGCAGTCCTCTGTGAACATTTTCCATGAAAGTAACAATATCATAAAGCCTTTTATTTGGTGGGAGTGCAGAACAAGAAACTGATTTGACTCTGTACAAAATGTTCAGTGTTTTTGGAACTGTCTAGATCTCAATTATATTCGATGGGGGGGAATCAATTTGGCTATTATTTTAACTGACATAAAAGGGAAGAACTGGAAAGCTGCATCTTCCCCTAGCTCCTATGGACAGTGAAATGGGAAAATGAATGGCTAGAATTTACAACCTCTTACTTGTAACAGTCTCTGACTGCTACAAGGACAGGGCAGTAATCAGCTTGTCAGATGTGTGCAGCAGAGAATACCAACAACTAATCCCTTCCATTGAAGGGAAAGACATTTCAGAAAACCAGGAAGCTTTATTCACATTTAAAAGGCTGGGTTGTATACATTTAAAGTGAGTTTGTTGAAAAGCCAGTGTAAGAAGGCACTTCAAGTGACTAATGCTTCATTTCCGTGAATGAATGGCATGTCAAAAAATGTAGCTGAAAAGTATTGTGTGAAAGCGGAAGGTCAGAGTTGATAAGATAGGGGAATTCTTGGGATAAATATTCTTAATGTTGATCACAAAATATGCCAGATGTTTTTTGCCTGGGTCATATTCTAAAAAATAACAAAATAAAATCTTCACAGCCTTTGCATGTACTGTCCCTTTCACAATTTCTGAGATAATATTAGAATGATTTTATTTTATGAATCATCTGTGCAAAACTATAATGAAATCTTCAGTTGGTTCTTGAATGCCCTTAATCCCATGTTTGCCACTCTGTTAATATGTTTCACCCAGAGAGTACAGATTGCTTGAATTTAAACTCTGAAGTACAAATTCTTTGTGCATCCCCTTCAGTACAATTGCTAAATACTTCAATAAATTAATGAAAGTCTTTATGTCATTAGTTACTGAATTTTGTAGATAGAATAATGTGCTACATTCATAAAATAGTAAAAGATGGAGTTTGTTAATTAATTAGCACATATAAGTTGATATGTTGACTTTGATAAATACTGGAATAATTGCTTATGATTTTAGGCAGTCTATGAACATTACATTTGAATGGAGAAAATTAGAAGGTTGTCTTCATATATTCTGAAATTTTTGTAACAATTATAAAGCTCACCTGCTAACTTGCAGTGTAGCATAGCAACAACAACAGAAGACATGGTCTAAAACAGGATCTAGAATGTTTCCCACAGATTTAAAACTTGTTTCTCCAGAGTTTCTGAACACAGAAGTTCATTATGATCATAATGTTTGGGGATAGGAAGGGGGACATCTGATTCTAGACTCTGTTCTCTTCATAAGTTTTAGCAGTACTTTATTAAGAAATTATTTTCCATTGTGGTCCTGGCATGCCACCTTTGCTAAGTAATACACACAAAATTTGGTGTTGGGAAGCCTATGGTAAAAAGCCTTGTTTTAAAAATGCAGTTCATTAAATTTTTGCTAGCGTCAGAGAATTAAACCATGTGGACTATAACATGTGGTTTCTTTAAAAGGCATTATTATTCCAAGCATCCTACAGGGTTTCAAATCATCTTCCAGCATCAGAACACTTCTAGGAATAGGAAATTGATGTACATTTTTAATATATTAAAAATATGTATTATATAATAATAAATTAAATAAAATTTGATCTCTGTGAGTTTAAGGCCAGCCTGGGCTACAGAGTGAGTTCCAGGACTGGCTCCAAAGCTACACAGAGAAATCCTATCTCAAAAAACCAAAATAATAATAATAATTAAATATATATAAAAACACATTAAAATATGTATTCTTCAACAATTTTGATGTTTCATATAATACATTTTTATCACATTCATCCCATCTTCTCTGTTATCCCATCTTCTGCTAACACCAGCACCAAGTCTCTATCCTCCAAAAGTCTCTGTCCCACCTCCATGACTTTTTATTTTTGTTTTGTCTTTTTATTGTGACCTGCTGGGTTTGACAAGTGTTGCTTTGGTAGGTGTGGATATTGTACATCACTAGTGAACGTCAATAAGATGTGATCTATAGTACATCCTCTCTCTTTTTCTCATATCTGTCATTTTTCGGTTTTCAGTTATGCCAAACAAAAATTTGTCTTTCATCTTGAATCCTTTCATGGTACCCGACTGAGCAGAACCTTAATCTGAAGAAGTCCCTGACTGTCATCAAACTTATAACACATGAAAGAGTTTACAAATGATTACATATAGGCTTATACAAAATATTCTAGATATACTTAGATTAATTTAGAGCTACTTGATATTCAATTCCTACTTTTAAAGTGATTTCAGCATTTATGGAACATACAGAGAGGGCAAATTAGTTTGATACATCTGTTTTTGTACCCAATGACTATTATATCTTACTCTAATCAGAATGCCTCAGGACTGAGCTTGAATATCCAAAGTTAGTGATGGAGGAATTTCAGTTACTACTGTTTCAATTTAGATTCCAGGAAAGTGTTAATTCAGGATTTGTTTATGTTGTTTTGATTTTTTCTCCTAGGAGAAACAGGTCTCTTAGCTAGACCACTAGATATGACAGTGAAATGGCAAGAATTTGATTCTGAGATCTATAAAATAGATTCAAAATAGGGTACATAAAAGATTACTTGGTGTTTCTCTTTTGTAAATTTAGACCTAAACCTTGATTATGTTTACATCTTTTTGTATTATGAAAATATATTTTCATTCTATATATAATCAACGTTCATAATATTTCAATAGTGCAGAAAGACACACTGTAGACAGTTGCTGGCTTGGCGAGAAGATAGGTTGTTTTTTTTTAATGGTTTGGCTACTTGTAGTTTAGCCATGTTTTAATGAATGTCTTCGTATTCAGTAGTATAATCACAGCACAAATTGGATTCTATGGGTTACAGAGGAAAAAAAAGACACAAAGTTGGAAAATAAAGGGATGGAAACACGAGGAGTTAGGGGGAGAAACAGGGAGTGAATAAGTTCAAAATAATTGCATGTAACTCACAAATAATATTATATTTTACAAGACATATAATGAATATTTTAACATAAAGTGGATAAGTTGATGAAATATGTATATGAAAAATACTGTAAACAAATTACTTATTTGACCTTTATTTTGAATATGCTGTAATATGAGAAGCAAGTATAGTGTATCTCTGTTATTTTCTTGCTTAATTTAATGCTTGAAATTGGCAAGTGTTGTGGAATGTGTTTATGACATAGGAATAAGGTGATTATGGCACCTAAATAGATGTAAGTTATCTATTATCATTTTAAAAAGCGAATTATAGATTCTTTTGTTTAGATAAATTTAACAATTTTTGTATTCCACTCAGGTGAAGAGTACCTCATTAAACATTTGTTTAATATCAATAATCAGTACAAACTAAGATAAATAATGTGAAAAAATTGTATTTTGTACACATTTTATAGAAACAAAACATGGGGTCAGTTGGAGAAAACTGAGCTAAAATAGTTCATTATGATGAAACTGATCATTTTCCTTATTAATACCTACCAAATATGTAAGGGTTCTTCATGGTAGCACATACTTATAAAGATACTAAAATTTAACAATAAAAACTAATGTGTGTGTTCTCCCTCAAAACATATGAGAATAAAAATTGAGGAGTTACGAAGAATTTGTGAAATTATTTGAAATAGGCATACACAATGACAATTTGACTTGCATAACTATAATTTTCAATGAAGTGTAGATGTGTCTCATCAGAGGAAAGAAAAGGATACCTAGACTTAAAAAACAAGCGTAAGAATTGATGGTTTTATTAGCAAAAATTCCCATGCTATGAAAGAATAGGCCCAACATTTTCAGATACTGGTTTAAAGGCTATTCCATTACATTTAGGTAAAATCTCAGGTTTCAGGAAATAGAAATCCAAATAGACTTATTGTTATTAGTGTTTTGTTTTATTTTGTGTGAACACAAGGAACGAGAAGGGCTTTAGGAGCTTTGTCTTCCCTAGCACAAAACTGCTTGTGATACCTCAGGATTCTTTGCGTAAGGAGAACCTTGGGTCATCTGCCTCCACCATGTGCTTTAAACCATAGGCTGTTGCTTGAGGGCCTGCCATATTCTGCTTCACATTCTAATAATCTAAGTAGACTCAGTTACTATATCTCATACATTTGAAGTAAACATTATCATTTTTTAACTAAATATGAATTTTTACTAAATTTTCCCAGTACTCAAGATATCCACCTATAGAAATGAAAATAATAATTATATTAAAGGAAGTGAGTTTAATTATATAAAGCTCCAATTGCATACATATATAATAAGCCATATTCCAGAGAAAATTGACCTACTTGCCTACATTGAGGCTTTACATATGAATAATACATGTAAAACTATAAACCTAAGTCTCCTTTTGGGACTAAGGCAAACTGATTAAGTCATGTAGCAGAAGAAAAAAGTCATGCAGGCAAAAATTGCTGCACAGACATGTATTTACCCAAGTTTTTATATATTCTGAATATCATAAAGACGCATAACCATAATGAAGTATCAAGGGAAAACAAAGCAAATACCTCTGTTAGGTATAGAAACCTCAAATTTATTTTTCTTGTGTTTAAACATGAAGAATTATTTTCAATCATTCTCAGGAAGTACCCAGCAATGAAAGTCACGTTGCTTATGAAGGCTGATTATTATAAATGAATTACAGTGTATTTAAAAGCTACCACATAGGGATCAACACGGGACCCCCTTGGCCAAAATCAACCAAATACAACCCAGTTCCACTGCTGGAAGCCTTGTCTGGCTACTAAAGATGGCCAGTTCAGACTCTGTATCCACTATTACTAATAGTCCTCATTAGGATTAACCTCAGATTCCAGGAAGTTTCCACTGCACTAGGTCTCCAGCCATCCTCAAATGCCTACCAGTCCAGCTCTCTCACCCTTTCCTCTCTCCCTTCATCCCTTCTCCCATTACCTGATCTCCCCAGCTCCCATCCCCAACTGCTTCCAGCCCAGTTGATGCTAAGAAAGAGGGTTGCTATCCAGAAACAGACAATGGGGGACCCTTTGCCAATGGCAACCTCCGCACAGCTCACTGAACATAGAGAGGTCAAACCAGTGTCTGAATGGAGCCTTCACCCCTACGTTCTAGACTCATTGGAGAGGAAAGGTATACCTTGCAGTTTACTGGAAGAGAAACCTGGACAAAAATCCTTCCTGAAAGATGTGCTGGGGCAATGGTGGCATAGAAATTGTGGGAGTAGAAACCAATGTTTGGTTTAACTTGAGATGCATGACATCATAGGAAGTCCATGCCCTACACTGCCTATCTGGATGGTCAAGAACCTGATACTGGATAGCCCAGAGACCTACAACAGAAAAAAAAATGAAATTATTTCTAATGATATTCTGTTTTACTCATAGATTGGTGCCTTGTCCAGTCATCATTAGAGAGGCTTCCTTCCGCAGCAGATGCAAGATGTGCTGAGACCTATGACCAGACATTATGCAGACAAGAAGTGTCAAAATTGGAGGTCTCCATTGGGTCCCTCCCCTCAGAGCTCTGGGAACCTTGCAGAAGAGGGATCAGAAAGACTATAGGACTCAGAGTGGATGGAGGACACCAGGAGAACATGGCTCACTGAGTTAACTAAGCAGGGCTCATATGAGCTCACAAAAGTGGTACAAGATCCTCTGCTTTTATGTTATGGCTGTTAGCTTGGTGTTTTTGTGGGACTCCTAACAGTGGGAGTATCTGACAGTGTATCTCTGACTCTTTTGCCCACTCTTGGGACTCTTTTCCTCCTGTTGGGTTGCTTCTCAGGCCACAATATGAGGACTTTTGCTTTGTCTTATTGTATCTTGTTCTGTCCTGTTTGCTTGTTGTCTCTTGGAGGTCTGCTCTTTTCTGAAGAGAAACGAAGGGGGAGTGGATTTGGGGGAGAGGGAAGGTGGGATGGGTAGTTAGTTGAGAGGGGTGGAGGGAGGAGAAACTGTGGTTGGGATGTTTTATATGAAAGAAAAACCTATTTTCAATAAAATTGCTTTAGTTCAGTACATTTATGATATATATTTAACATAATACACCTGTACACTACCTTGACTAAAACAACAAATAAAATATTATACAATATCCAATTCAGTGTTATTTTTTCAACAAAATAGTTTAACTTACATTGTTTTAGTCACTAGAATGCATATTAATATTTATCTTAATGGTGTGATGATGATTTCTACTGATATATCTTAAAATAATTGTGGTCAGTTTGCAATATCAGTTTAGCTAAAACAAAAAAGCAAAGAGTAAACTTACTCTGTTACTTATGGCAGGAGGAAGAATTGAAGACAGTGTGTCAAGAACAATGAAAGGTTTGAGATTCTATCGGATTCACAGGCTAATACCTTAGCTTGTCATGTCTCTTAGATGTGAGCAGGAGTTTTAAGACTCCTGTGTCAGAGATAAAAGGGAGTTTATTAGTCACACCAGTAGCTCTATCCAGATCTTCAGCATTTCTACTTTTCCTTATACCCAGTTCCCACAGTTTGATAGGAAATGTCACAATGATTCCTGCATATGGTTTGATGCAAAACAATTCTGTGCAATGTAGAAAAACCCAAGTATAGGAGGCTGCAACATCTTAATAGCAAAACCTTTAACATGGCCTGCCCTTAGAGTATACATTATATTTCTCAAATAGGAAACAAATTAACCTAATTTATTCTTTGTTCAAACGTGAGATTCTGTCTTCTAGCACAGTGTATCCTATAATTATCCATAAAAGAAAATCTGAAATGAACATACTGTGGGTCCTTTTTTCAAAAGATACAGACCAATGGAGAACTATCACAGCTAACAAAATTTTGACTAAATTTCTCTCATGAGAAATAATCTGATCTGGCTCTGATCAACAAAGGTTAACTTTAATTTTGTAATAGATAAATTGTTCGTTTTTAATAGTAGTCTATATGAAAGTTAAAGTTTTATCTTATTGATGCTTTTCTTACCTTTTATTACTGGCAAATTTTATGTGTTTGTTTATCAATATAATTTGGTTTTAATTAAAAACACTCCTCAATTTTGAATAGGATTTCTTTTCATGTAAAAAATTGGATAAGTGAGACAGTTGATTAGCTTGAACTGTTTGGGAGGCCCCCAGGCAGTAGGACCTGGACCTGTCCTTAGTGCATGAGCTGGCTGTTTGGAGCCTGGGGCCTATGCTGGGACACTTTGCTCAACCTGGGTGAAGGGAGGAGGGGACTGGACCTGCCTTGACTGAATCTACCAGGCTGAGCTGAATCCCCAGGGGAGTCCTTGCCCTGGTGGTGATGGGAATGGGGTGTGAGCTGGGGGGAGGGGGGATGGAGGAGGGAGGACAGGGGAATCCGTGGCTGATATGTAAAATTAAATTAAATTATAAAATAAGAAATTGTTTTCAAATAATATTTAAAATAATCAAAAATCCATATTTGTTTTATGGATTGAGGAATAAGAAAGCCATTTTGAAAGTAATTACTACTTCCTTTAATTGGATATATTACACTATAATTTTTGATAACTTTCAAAAGTCTGAGCAGGAAATAGTGTATTTTCTTTTGTATTTTTCATTCTCTACTTTGAAATTGGGCCTTTCACTAAGCCAAAAATTTGTGGCTTTCCACTAACTGACAATTGAGTTCTAAGATCCACCTGTCTCTGATTCCGAATGCTGTGGTTGCAGACCAATTTACTATGCCTGATGGTTGTTTGTTTGTTTGTTTGTTTGTTTGTTATTGTTGTTGTTGTTTGAGACAGGGCTTCTCTGTGTAGCTTTGTGCCTTTCCTGGAACTCACTCTGTATCCCAGGCTGGCCTCGAACTCACAGAGATCCGCCTGCCCCTGCCTCCTGAGTGCTGGGATTAAAGGCGTGCGCCACCACCACCTGACTTATGCCTGGTATTTTATGTTAGAGAACTCTGTTTTTTATACTTACAGAGCATGTGCTTATAGCCGCTGAACTATTTCCCCAGAAACACTTCTTAGGGTGTGTATGATATGATATTAGATATGTGTGAGAAATGAAGATGGTTTCTTTCTATCTTAAAGCTTTATAATTTCATGAATATAAATAACACAAATATTTATATTACATATTCTCTAAAACTTGTCTTTCTTAATTTAAAAGGGTTTTTTTGGTTTATTTGTTTGAAAATTTTGCTTGTCATTAGTTGTTTCTAGTCTAATTTGGCCTTCAACATTACTATGAAGTCCACATTGGCCACGAACTGTTGATGCTCCGTCTGTAACCTCCAAGTGTAATGATTACAAGCATGAGCTACCATTTCTGGCTTAACTTACAGTTAATTGGATAATTATGATCATGTTAGAGTGATGCCATTTTTAATGGATTATATATCTTTTCTCTAGAGTATTATTTCTCTCAACTGAAATACACGGTATAGAGTTTCAAAAATCAATTGAGATACTGCTATATAATTATTAAGAACCCAAAGATTGAATGTTTGGTTTTTCCTTGAACTGATTTTCTGAAAATACGACACCTGTAGAGTTTTGTGTTCTACTTGGAAGTCCAATGGAAAGTTTTCACTGAAACTTTCACAATTTTTATCACAACAATAATAGCAACCTGAACATTATGGAAAACCAACCCCCCCAACACACACACACATTCACAAGCACACAGGCACACACACATTATACTTGCACTTTTTAGTTAGTTTAGGAAGACAACCAACATTTCTATTCTAAACAGTTTTCATATTTGCCAAGAAATTTCAGTAGGTTAAGTGCTGGGCACCAAGCCTATAGGTCTTAGTTGGATCCCCAGAACTCACATAAGAGAAGGCAAGAACTGACTCCCATGAGTTGTCACAATACCTATGCTTTTAAACCTTACAAGCAGTAAATTTTGCTTTGAAATTACTTTTAACAAGGTTCATGTAATTTTCATGAGCGCTACTTTACAAGTGTAGACTCACGTGTTTCTCTTCAGCCTCATATGCTCTCCATGTGGAGGGTCAACGAATAGACACAACCCTGGCACTCATCTCACCACTCATGAAGTTTCACTCTAAATTAATTATCAGCAGGACATGAGCAGATTTTTTTCTCAACCATAGTAGTTTACAGTATTTAGGAATTAGTAAAAATTAAATGTTTACTCACATTTAAACAACAAATAAAGAGGGTGTAAGTTCCTTTAGAAGTTTGACACTTTCTTTGCCAGTTTTCAAAATTCTATCCTATAATCAGGAAAGGCTTATCACATTAAAATGAAAACTATCAATGATGCTTTGACGGTCTAACACTGGCAGTACATTTAGTTTTTTGAGCTGATCCCTATCTCTTTTGAGGTTGAGATTCATCTTATTAAGTTTTTTCAGTAACCCATGATGTTTGTTTGTTTAGTATTAATATCTAAAATATACAAAGACTCAAAGGGCAAATTAATCAGAAAGATAACTCAGTCATTAAATGATCAAAAAAACATCCTTAAAATAAATATAAATGGCCAAAACATAAAACTATTCAACACAAATAGACATACAGGATATGGAAATTAGAGCTACTTAGATTGTATCTTACCTCAGTTAGAATGGAAGTCATTAAAAAGTGAATAGATCTCAGAATGTGTCATCTGTGCTATATGTAAAACCTAAAACATTACAGCTGCTTGGATTAGCCTCCAATAATTTATAAGATATCTTAAAATTCTTGAGACTGTATTAGAAATTCAAATTCAAATCCATGCCTGGCCCTATCACTTCTCTTTAATAGTGATGCTTATATCTTATGGTATTCAGTTTTTTTTTAATATATCTCTACAGTTAACTAGTTTTATTAAATATATTTTTATTTTTGTCTTTCATCTTTAATTAGTTTTTATTATATGAATGTAAATAGTGTAATAAAATAATACATGACCTAGAAAAATGACCATTTTTAGAAGGAAATATATACCAATGAGAAAGCAATTTCTGAAATAAAGATTATTTATTATTTATATATATCTTAAAGAAACAAATATTTGGATAAGAAAAACTAATATTTCAAATTTAGGAATTAGTAAAAATTAAATGTTTACTCACATTCTTAAAGAAACAAATATTTGGATAAGAAAATGAGAAAAACTAATATTTCAAATTTAGCAATAGCATACTATTATAGATATTAGGTTTTATACTATTATATAAATTATCTATCTGTAAGTAGAAAATTGTTTCAAGTGGGGAAGTTGAATGAATTAGAAGAAAATAAAAGTACATATTTTAAAGATACCACTATGAAATTCATTACTTCTGTATGTTAACTTAAAAATTAATTACAAAATGAGCAAAGAAAACCATTGCTGGCAATGATGAAGACAAAAGGAACCTATGTTGGTGAGATAACTAACTTGTCCAGCCACAATGGAAATCAACATGGAGTAGACGTACTTTATGGCCCTGCTAAACAACTGCTTGGTATTTACCTGAAGGATGACAAGTCAATAATGCCACAAAAAATGCAGCGTAAAGAACACTGTGCATCCATGTTTACGATATCATTATTCATAGTGAATAAGTTATGGATCTAACCTAAGTGTCTATCAAAAGAAAATGTGCTATTCATATACAATGGAATTTTTTCAGCCACAAAGAAGAAAATTCAACTCAAAGCTGTTCTCCACTTGTTTCTTAAATTATATGTTACAAACATTTCCCAAAAAAGAGTAGGACAGTAATGAAAGGCAAATAAACAGAGAGTAACAAGAATTGAAGCTAAAAGCAAACTTGCCATCTTCAACATCTCCTCTCCTGACAATCATATGGCTCTGGCCCTTCTACCACACACTTAGAGTTGGCTCATACCTTCTAAAAATTCTAACAGATTAATGCTCAACTACGGCCAATTTTGCAACTCCACATACCTTGAGGTTCAGAAATTTTTTGTTTGTTTGTTTGTTTGTTTGTTTTTTGAGACAGGGTTTCTCTGTTGGTAGCCCAGGCTGGCCTCGAACTCACAAAGATCTGCCTGGCTCTGCCTCCCAAGTGCTGGGATTAAAGGCGTGCGCCACCACCGCCCGGCACTAGAATTTTTTTTTTTTTTTTTATCTTCTACTTTCACAGGCCTTCTAGGCTTTTGTTCCAGACAGAAAAGTATCCACTTCTTTCATTAACTGTGATTATAGAGGACAATCACTATTGGCAAAACCAACCCTGTTTTTACTTATAAATGTCTAACTCTAGTTATTATAATAACATGATATTTAACACCAAAAAGATTCACACAAAAGATATATCTAGTGTACATCTTTCAAAATAGTCCACTCTTACTTTATTTTCTAAGTTGGGCATAGTGGCTCATGTCTGCTATCACAACACTAGTCAGGCTGTGAGGCAGGAGTGTCATTGCCTGTTTGTGGACAGCCTGGACTACATAGTAGATTCTAGGCTAGCCTGGACTTCAGAGTGAGGACCTGTCTCAGAAAAATCAAATAAACAAAAGAGACATTAGCCGACACATTTAATCGTAAGGATGGTCTATATAATAAAACTCTAATAAAGTTTGAATTTTGCTAAGAATTATCTTTGGTACCCCAACATTACTATTTTAGATATTTCCTCTTTCCATTTGAGTTGCCAAGTTTTGAATCACAGAACTCATCATACATGAGATGTTGAGAGTTGAAAATAATTTAAGGCCGGGCGGTGGTGGCGCACGCCTTTAATCCCAGCACTTGGGAGGGCAGAGGCAGGCGGATCTCTGTGAGTTCAAGGCCAGCCTGGGCTACAGAGTGAGATCCAGGAAAGGCACAAAGCTACACAGAGAAACCCTGTCCCAAAAAAAAAAAATAATAATAATTTAAGTTCTTTCCAAAGGGAAGTAAGTGCAAGCTCTAGAAGTGTGGCTATATTTACATAAAGATAATACAGACCCTGGCTGGGCGGTGGTGGCATACTTCTTTAATCTCAGCACTCAGGAGCAGGAGGCAGAGGCAGGCGGATCTCTATGAGTTTAAGGCCAGCCTGGTCTACAAAGTGAGTTCCAGGAAAGGCACAAACCTACACAGAGAAACCCTGTCTCAAACAACAAAACAAAACAAAAAAGTGAGGCAGGCCTCCACAAGGAACTAAAGCAGAGATCATGGAGGAACACAGACTGCTGACTCAGATCACCTTCCCCAGGGGATACCACCACCAGTAATGTTCCAGGCACTCCCATAAAAATTATCAATCAAGAAAATACCCCAGAGGCTTAAACATAGGCCAATCTGGTAGAGGCATTTTCTCCTTTCAGGTTTACTATTCTCAAATGACTCTAGCAAGTGTCACACTGGCAAAAGTAACAATAATAACAAAAACAGTTCAGCAGGTGTGGTGATTTGAAATAGAAATAAGAAATGTTCCTCACGTTCTTTGGTATTTGAACACGTGGCCCCTAGTAGGTGGCACTGTTTGGTGGAGGTATAAATTGCAAACTATTTCTGGAGGAAATATGGCACTGAGCCAGGACATGAGATTAAAAAGACATGAACTCTCCAGCCTCCAACAATTGTTTAATGCATTCATTTATGTTTATGTGTATTTGTGCCTCTGTCTCTGTCTCTGCCTCTGTGTGTTTGCGTTGTGTGTGTGTGTATGTGTGTGTGTGTGTGTGTGTGTGTGTGTGTGTGTGCAGTCTATGAATGCCGCTGTCATTTTTGCTAGTCTTCCAGGAAACATGTCTCAATTGCTGAAGAAAGCATCTACCTCACACAGAGGAATTAGAGGAATCAAGCCAGGTTGGACTTTGAAGCCTCTTCCCTGAAGACTAACTCTCATATTATAAGAAGGAGCTAAACAAGTTTGTAAGGAAGAAAAATAATCAATAGTCCTATACAGATATAATGCCTAAAAGTCACACTAAAATAACCAACAAAGCAGGGTACTCTGAAAGGTGCAATAGAAGACTTACATCCTGGAGGTAATCAAGAGCCATTTAACTGAACTTGATGTTTGCTCAATAGGAAGGAATTCATGTCTATCACTATAAACTTAGTCAACTATCAATACCTGGTGAAGCCTTGGAACCAAGAGCAGAAACTACTACTGCCATTTTCCTATAGTAGTACAATTTTCCTAGCTTCGAAATGCTTATCCTTATATCCACAGACAAGGACAGGTGGTATCCCTCATAAAAGAAGTTCCTTTTTCTAGCACACAGAGACTATTTCCAGCACACAGAAAGCCACAATTGGACAAAATGGGGAGAACAACTAACTGTGGAGTGCCCAATTAATATATTTATAACAATATACACTCTAATTCATAATATACTATGTCTATGGGTCAAATAACATTACAGAGTTGGTGGCAGAAAGAGTGTAAGTCCCTGGGAGATGGGAAATTTGTTAACTGCAATGTCTTCTTCAAAAAAAATTTAAGAAAAGATGTGTAGGGGCTATATTTTGAAAGAACTGGGAGGAGTAAAGGGTGAATGTGACAAAAATTATCTCAAAGAATTAATAAAAATTATATATATGTATATGTATATATATATATATATATATATATATATATTCTATCATTTCCCATTTGCTCCTGTGATTTTTGCTTGTGGACTGATAACGTGAAGTTGCTGCTTCCTGATCCTGGCTCCATGCCTGCTGCGTGGTACCATGTTGTTCACTCTTTTATGGAGCATAACTAAATTCTTTTTTTCTATAAGTTACCTTGGTAATAGCATTTTATAAAAGCAACCAAAGAATAACTAATACAGTCAGTATTCTTGCACATCTGGTCTTTTTCATATTGTAAATCTGACTGTTCTATTAATGTTATATCTCCTTTTCCTTCCATATGAAATACTACTATTAAAATTTACAAAGAAATTCAGTTCCATTATTGGTTGATGCACTGTTTCTCAGTGAAAACCAAAGTTAACATTTTTGGTTGTCAAATCATGTAGTAACTGGACCAGAGAATTGAATGCCCTGTATACTTTATGGCAATTCCCAGTCTTCTTGTTTTGAGGTAGGGTCTCATGTTGTCTTGAATTTTCTATGTAGCCAATGATTGCCTTGATCTTCTGATTCCCCCTCCCTCCTACAGAACGTTAAGGCTAAAGTCATGTGTCTTCAGTTTATGTGGTGTTGACAATCAGACTCGGGGATTCTTGTATGTTAGACAAGCAATCGATCAACTAAGCCACTTCACTATCTCTGTAAATTACTAGACTTCTAAAATCTGGTTAGTTCCTAATGTTACACTGCTCTGCTATCATGTTTCCTCTTGTGATTTTTCTAGCATATAAAAGTGCTGGAAAATGTCTGTATCCACAGAAATATTTCTAAGATAAACTAAAATATCTAGAGCTCAGATGAGATACAACTTGAAGCTCTGGTATAACTTTAACTACCAAATGTGTATGTGTAGCTTTAATGTTAATGTACTCACTGGGAATTTTCCATAAATCACTTTGTTGTCTTGTTTTGAAAGTAATGATGACTTTTGGTTTTCCGGAGTTCTGTTACAACCTATACTTGAGCATTTTTGAGTTACATATTCCAGTTGGAAAAACCAACTAATACCCAAATATTTATAATATCTAGCATAAAAACAGTTGCATATTTAAACTTAAGAATTTATCCAGCCCTTATGGATACATTCCCCCTTCATTTTAACCTAGAAACCACATAATTCAGGCTATGATTTTGCTTCTAAAATTTTCATTCTTTCTTTATTATGTTTTTTAATTTCTAAAGAATTCTAACATATCTTCCCTGTACTACTTGATTCTCAGTATTATTTTACCAAAAGAAGTTATATAGTTACAAAGCAATTGGAAACCTGATATAGCATATTTGTTTGTACCATTTATAAATTTTCATGTGTTTCTCATTTAAATAACAACTTTATTAACTCTCTGAGAATTTGACACTATGGATTATTATCCTATTCAGTCCCACTCTCCCAACACCTCCTGTTCTCTCCTCTAGCCAATGATATCCAATTTGTGCTGTCAAAATATTTATAGGTGTGGAGCTTGGTGGACCTTATAGGAGATACGACTTTAAGGAAAAATGGCTCTCCCTTTTATAGACGTTAACAATAATTCCTTTTACAAGTTGGAAATTTGCATGGCTTGAGCTTACCAGACATGGCTATGCTTCCACAACAGTGAGTTCATATTCAAAGCTTTGTTGTGTCCAAAAGCACTGTTTTCTTGTAGTCATCTACTATCACAGATCTTACAATCTTTCTGTCCATTCTTTCACAGGGATCCCTGAGTTTAGGGGATAGAGGTGTGACATATATGTTCCATTTATAGCTGAACATTCTGCAATCTATTTTTCTCTCCAACTTGACCAGTTGTGGATATTTGCATAAACTATTAGTTTAATATTATATCCATTTAGCAGAATAATAGTATGGAGTCCTCCCTTGGAGACAAAGACTTTTCTAGTCACAATTTCTTGTACTCAGTACCAGTGCAAGATATGGGTTCCATCTCTTGGAGCAGATCTTAAACTCAATTAGAAAGTGTTTTGTTACTCTCTTGGTCATAGTTTCTGCTTCTGTGATGAAACATCATAACCAAATGCAAGTTAGAGAAGAAACGTCTATTTGGATTACACTTTCACATCCTTTTTCCTTTTGTGAAGGGAGTCAGGATAGCAACTCAAACATCGCAGGAACCAAAAGGCAGTAGTTGATGCAGAGGCCATGGTAAGGTGCCGTTTACTGAATTCCTCTTCGTGACTTGTTCAGCTTTCTTTCTTATAGAGCTTCGGACCACCAGCCTAATGATAGCACTACCCATAATGGGTCAGGCTCCCTCCCATCAATCACTAATTAAGAAGATGCCATAGAAGGCTTACCTACATTCCCATCTTATGGAAACATCTTCTTAATTGATGTTCCCTCCTCAAATGACTTTATCTTGTGGCAAGTTGATTTGAAACTATCCAGCACAACTGACCTCTTTTCAACTTGACACATATCACTATCAAGCCACAATCTTTCCTTTCTTGCTCATCCCCAAGGTCACACAATAATACCAATATTGTATATTGTAATATAAAACAATCTTTAGAGAATCAAACACTTTAAAATTCAGTTTGTTTAAAAATGTTGTCTCTTTTAAAATCTAAAAATCTTTTTAAAAATTCAAAGTCTCTCAACTATGGACTGCCATAAAATCCAAAATAAATCAAATCCTTTCTTACTTCAAGAAGGAGGAACCAGGGTACACTTACAAACTGTACAAAGCAAAACCAAACTCTAACACTGCAAATGCTAAATTTCCAGTATTTGGAATTTATACAAGATCTTCCTGTCTCCACCAAAAGGATTGGGCCAAGTCTGTCTGCCTCATCCCTCTGCAACACTACTTTGCCTTCTAGGCTCAGGCCAGCTCCATTCCATGGCTGCTGCTGTTCTTAGAGGTTGTCCCCTTGGTACTGGCATCTCCAAAATGCTGGGGCCTTCAACAACAATGGTGCTGTACTTCAACCGATAGCCTCTCCTGGTCTCTCTTCATGATGCAAAATGTCAGCTTTCTGCATGTCCTCTTGAGGGGAAATGGAGGTTTTTCATTTACTTTCAATGTCATTGGGTCTTATCAATTCATTTAAATTTTCTATTTATTCTTGATTCATATTTTGTAGATCATATCCATCTAGAAATTCATTCATTTCATTTAGTTTTTTGAATTTAGTGGAATACAGATTTTTTTTAACGTAGATCTCTATAATCATCTGAATTTTCTTACAATCTATTGTTATGTTTAACTTTTCATCTCTGAGTTTATTAATTTGGGTCACTTTCCTGTTCTTTTTTCTGTTTTTGATACTTTTTTTTGTTTCAAACATGTTAATATTTTCAAAGACGTAACTGTTTAATTTATTCCATTTATTTACTTATTTATTTACTTACTTTTGTCTTTCATAATCATAGGACCTTCATCCAATAACTGACAGAAGCAGACGCAGAGATCCACAGCCACACACTGAGCTGAGTTCCTGAAGTCCAGTTAAAGAGAGAGAAGCAGGATTCTATGAGCAAACGGGGAGGTCAATATCATGATGGGGAAACTCACAGAGACAGCTTACCAGAACTACTAGGAAGCTCAAGGACTTTAGAATGACAGTTGGAGAGCCTGTATGAGACGGAACTATGCAGTTTCTGGGGCCCCTGGCGGTGGGACCAAGACTTATCCCTGGTGCATGAGCTGGCGTTTTGGAGCCCATTCTCTATGGAAGGATACCTTGCCTGGCCTTGATCCAGCGGGGAGGGCGTTAGTCCTGCCTCAACTTGATGTGCCAGGATTTGTTGACTCCTCACGGAAGGTCTTACCCTCTCTGAGGAATGGATGGGTAGTGAAGAGAAGTGGGGAGGGGCACGGGAGTAGGAGAGCGAGGGGGAACTATGGTTGGTATATAGAATGAAAAAAAATTAAAATAAAAAAATTCAATCTTCATTTTTGTGTCACTTCCCATCTACTCTTTATGGGTGTCTTCTGTTCTTGATTTTTCCAGCCCTTTCGGCCAATCTTTAAGTTGTGAAATTGAGATCTTTCATGATGTAAGCACCTAGTGATTTAAAAAAAAATGTGCTCTTAGGACTGCCTATGTTGTGTCTCACGTATTTTTGCTATTTTGTTTTCCTTTTCATGCAATACTGAGTGTTTTTTTTTTTTAATTTCCATTTTTACTTCTCCCTTGGCTCGATTTTTATTCAGGAGTGTGTTTCTTATTTTCCATGAGTTTGGATACTTTTTGAGTTTCTATTAATGTTGATATCTAGATTTATTCCTCTATATCTTGATAGAATGCAGGATATTATTTCATTGTTACTGAATTTTTTCAACATTTTTGATTTCCTAATGTGTGGTCAGTCTGGGAGACAGCTCCATGGACTACAGAGAATACAGTGCTTTCTTTACTGTTCTGTGGAATGTTCTGTAATTGTCTTTGGATCCATTTTATTTATTATACCATTTAACTCCAAAGTTCTTCTACTTAATTTTTGTTTGGCATCTCTTCCTGGCTATTGGTGAGAATATGGTGTTAAGTCATACATTATTACTTTATTTAGGTTAATCTGTGATTTTCATATCTAATAGTGTTTCTTTTATGAAACTGGCTGCCACTGTGTTTGGTGAGTAATGTTTAGAAGTGTAATATATTCTTGGGAAATTGTTTTCCCTTAATGAGTATGAAATGTGCTTTCTTTTCTGATCTTCAAACTTTTGGGTTAAGTCTATTTCTCCAATGTTGAACTAATTAATCTATTTATCTTCAGGAAGTGGCTAGGCTAGGCCTCACACCATATATGGGGTGAGGACACAGGAAGCCACACAGTCCTGGGATATACTGATGGCTATGTTGGCAGATTCTAGAATTTTTTTATTGGTCTCAAAGTCAGAGGATAAAATGTGGTCCCCAGTCTCAGCTGTTACGGTATGGTGACTTATTGTCTGTCAGAGAAGATCTGGGGTTTCATAATGGTGTTCCAGGTATTAGGATCCTATAAAGTCATAGAACAGCAAAGTGGATGGGGTTAATAGTGTGTCTTATCATAAATATTCAAGAATCAAAAGATTACTTTTCTACTGATAAAGGATTCTTAGAGATGACCATGATAAAATACTGAAGACATTTGATTTATTATGGAGTTCAGAGTGAAAGAGACAGGTAAGGGGCACCCATTGCCTAATAGTATCTTGCAACACTGTGTAATCTAAGTATTTTATGAGAAAAGTGCTTGAAATCTCTGTAGCTCTACGTCATGAAAATTTGGCACTCACCATGGACAAGGCCCCAATTAGTGGTGAAAGAAGAAATCTAGTTAAATGTTCCATACTATATAATTACTCAAGAGTTCTCCATCTTAGTCTTACTGTTCTTAAGAGAAGGACATCAAAGTGGTTTTGGAGGCAAAAGAGAGAAAGTATGTATTGGGTTTAGTACAACTGACCTGAAATCAGAGGCAGAACTGATCTACAACTTCCATTCTACAGGAGCTCTTTTATAATCCCGCAGAAATTCAAAGTGCAAATTCAGCCTTCCTATAAGGCCAGAAAGAAGATGAGAGTTTGTTGAACATTATGTTGGCTTTTGTGATAGTGAATTGATATCTACCTTCACCACACTATAATCCACTGCTTACTAATTTGTTTGTGTTTAATTCTGTATATTCAGACTTCCTTTCTGAAAAAAATGGTTTCTTTCAAATGATACTGTTTTACAGATTTGCCAAAGGATGTTGTGAATGAAGCAATGCGAGGAGGAAAGGTTGAAAGTAACAAAAGTTCAGTTATGTTAGACTCAGCTGTGGCCACCGCAGGAGGAAAATCTGCTTAAAACAAAAGAAAATTCTTGTGAACATGTATTGTCATAATTAAAACACATTTCCAAGATAATGTGGTTAGAAAAGATGGTTCCAAAGAATTTATATTTAGATAAGGATTTCGGAGTACATCATCTTAGGCCATGATGTTCCCTGTGATAAAAATATGTGTTTAAAGCACTCCACCTAAAAATTCCCTCCTGACCACTTATCTCCATGTTAAATGAGATTTCAGATGATAAGTGCAGAAACTAGAAATGATTTCATTATTTGGCCTGGTTTGCAGGACAGAACTTGAAATCAGTATTAATAAATATAAATTAATCCCAGAGAACTAGTTCCATGTGGGGATTTTTAGTTTGCTAACAATGTCTAAACAGCAAATTTAGAGTTCATTTAAAAGCCATAATCAGTGTGTTATGTGGGCTTACTCACGAGTTAAAGGTGTGAATGTGTTTTCCTGGTTGAAAGGTCCTCTGACACAGCTCCTGCTGCAAATGTTCGCTTTATCACTCTTGCCAGTGGCTGTGCATGCAAGAAACTAATTTCTCTAATTTATTTCTAAATCCACATTAGAGACATTATCTCACTAAGCTTCCCCAAATCCCTATTATATTTATATTACTGATGAGGTAAGTAACGCGGAAAGCACTGAAGGACTTTCCAAGGTGACAGCTATAAAAATGGTACAGATGCCAGCCCCCACGTCAGGTGCCTGTTTTAGCAATACAATCTCTTTGCTTTAGTTATTTTGCCCAAAGGAAAAGGTGTCCTTTATAACAGACACCTAAACTTTTCCCAGGAGGGAAAACAATTTAATAGCCTCATTTTTTAAAATACTGGTGCTTTCAGATCCAACCTTCTCATATCCTACAGGAGAATGCGTTATCAAATGTCTAATCTTTCCATCATGCCATCAATCAGTGGTCTGACCCTCAGCTTTTGATCCCATTTTCAACAAAGCAATGGGTCTAGTAAATAAATACTTGCTCAAACTTCTCTTTAATTCAGCAACCCTTTATGCATTGTTTTATTTTCCTATACCTTTTCATATTTGAATGTAAAAAAATGTTTTGAGCATATAGCATTTCATTACTCTTCTACTCTCTGTCATATTATTTTATTAGCATAGTCTCCATGGTTTACATTGAAAGACTTAAAATAGAAACTACCATTGACCTCTTACTCACTAGTGTTATTAGTTTTTATCATTTCACTACTTCCATTTTCTTTCTTTGGTTTTTTACCTTTCTCCTCCTTAAAATCTTTCCTTTCCTCTCAGCATTACATTTATTTATTTAATGACTTATTTATTTATTTTAATGACTTTTTAAAAATTGAAAATAGCATTAAATTTTTGAAAAAATGAGATAAAATACAGTTAAAAATAATAACTGAAATTACAAGCCAACTTAGTTTCCCAAAGTTCAGTGACCAATATGGCATTCATCTGTCCTGTTCCTGTTTTTCTAATAAATTCACTGATGCTGTGTACAATATACATTCAAAGAGCTGCATGAAGGCTAGAAGCCCTATACTGAGTCGTGTCCAGTACACACATTTTGGTGAGTTCTGCCTTGCCTGTCTCATAAAATAGAAGAATTATATGAACATGGATCCAGACGCATTGTAACCAATGCACTTATCTAATAGCATCTTACTATTTTGAGATGTGTTAGCCACATTTCTACTATGATAACAAATAACTGAGATAATAAAACTCTTGAAAAGTAGAGGCTTGTTGTGAGTCTTGGTCATAGTGACTTCAGTCTATGGTTCCTTACCCTGTTGCCTTAGATACTGTGACAAAGCAAAATAGCATGGTTGGTAGAAAATGATGGGGCAAACTGCTCACTTGTAGAAACCCAGAAAGAAAGAGAAAAAAAAAAGTATACCCTGTCAATTCTTAATGACTATGTTTCCTTCTACCAGACCCCAGTTCTTAAAGAGTCTATCACCTCCCAATACCATGAACTAGAAAATAAGGTTTTAGGATATAGCCTTGGGAGAGATTTTTAAGTTTAAACTGTAACAGAGAAGTAATATTGCTGTCACAAGAACTAACAAAACCATTTTGTCAATGATATCTGTGATGACCTAGCTGTATTCTACTGTCCCCCCAACTTGAAAAGTGTCCACTACTTACCATCATCACTGTGCAAAGGGCACTTCCAATAAATACATCTTATGGAGCATAGAAAACATACAGAACCAATTACAGGAAGATAAAAGTAAAAGGCAACCAATTGAAGTAAAACATTTCAAAATAATATCTAAAATATATCTAAACTGAAACTGATAAATGCAAGACATTATGTGGAGACATATAGGAGATTAAAAAATTCTGAAGGCTGTGGCAAACATAAAATGATCCTCTCACTTTTATGATATTTGTTTTCATGAGTCTTAAGAGGTTCTAGTAGTAAAGTATGGAGAAACAGTACCCTCTGCTTTTATGAATTGGTTGAAAGAGACCATCATTTTTGAATGATGTTTTTTAGAGTATCCTACAACCTGTTTTGATCATACCATCTTCCCTCCCCCAACTCTTCCCAGATGCCTGCTTCCCCACTCACTAAACTTTTTAAAAATTTTAATCCCTCAAGAACCAATTTTTAATGCCCAAACATCCTATAATGTGTGGTCTTCCAACACTGTCAACTTACTAGGAGTTACACTCATAGAAAAAAACAATTAAGTTTTACCCTTTACCAGAAGCTAAAATTTTCCAGTAGGGAGAACTCTTATTTCCATAATTGGACTTGGACTTGCACAGGTTAACCACTTTGAGTTCATATTTGCAACTGCTCAGAAGTCACTATTTCCTTGTAATTACCAACCTTATCTTTCCCTTACACTCTCTACCCTACTTCTACAATGATCCCCAAGGCTTGGGAGGAGGGGTATTACATATTCAGTTTAGGAAATGAGCATTCTCCATTCTCTTTTTCTCTGTATTTTTGTCAGTTGTGAGTCTCTGTTGATCACCATTTACTTCAAATAGAATGATAACAGACAACGGATGAGAGATGCACTTATATATGGCCATAACACTGTCATTGGGAGTTGGTTTAGAGGTCTTGGACAAATAATTCTCCAAGATATGAGTTTGATCTTACAGGGCAGGACAAACTCAAATTAGAAAGTGGTTGGTTACTCCCATAATTTTCATGCCATGATTGCACCAGTGAACGTGTCTTTCCCCCAAAAGTCAGTATTGTAGCTTCCAGGGTTCATAGCAGAACATGATTAGGTATGACTTCCTTCTCTGCTAGATTGCATAACACTATCCAGCACTATGAAAGCTAGCCAGTAGGGATGATGCTGCCAAGTAAGTGCCAGGTTTAATTTTCCATATTCTATGACTGAAGTTGTGGTATCTTCAGCAATAGAGTTTTACTGTCAAGTTATAGATTGTGGCTGGGTCCTGTGCTGTACCCTTTAGGGGAGGGGGCGAGTAGGCACAGAGTCAAAGACATAGACTCTGGGAGAATGTTGAAACAACAAGCTCAGTTTATTCAGGAAAGAAACAAGTCTTATATTCCCTCCACCCTACCCTGGGGGAAGGTCTGATGAATATGCATCTGTTGGTGTGACATGGTTGCCACTCATTGATCTAGGTCATCTTAGATCATCGTTCAGCTGCTGTTGCTAAGGTCATTAGGCAGACCCAGGTTGACTCTCAGAAAGTATCTTATTACTGGTTTGGGCCAGTTGGCCTTCAAGACTGTTAGGGATAAGTCATCTCACAATAGATGATAAACAATAGCAAGTGAAATATCCTTTTATGTTTGGGATGTATATGGGATGGTGCTGGCCAACAACTCTAAAATAATTATCACCTTCATAGCACTGGACTGTTTATTTATTAAGTTATTTTGTCTAGTGGGAGTATTGTTGCCCTGGTTTAGAAACACCATTTTCTTTCTTTTACATTTTATTTCTTTTTATAGTAGTAGGCTTCCTTCTGATATTTTTTAAAGGATTTTTAATATTGTTTATTCCTTCACATTCTCTCTTCTGTATACTGCTCTATGATCATCCATCATAATTTAACACTCTGTGTCCTATTATTCCCCTTTAACTCTTCATGTCAATATATTCTATATCATGTCCTTTAAAAGACTCTCTCCATGGTCTTTTAGTAAATTCCTGAAAACTATGGTAATTCTAAATGAAGCATGCCTATCTACAGACTCAAAACTAACAATCAACTCAAAAGAGAATTCACATTTGTCTTTTCTTTGACACTGCATGCAGAATGATTGTTTCCAGCTATCTTCACTTACCTGAAATTTTTACCTTTATTTTTAAAATATAAAAGTTAATTGTATTAGAAATGATCTGACATTTATTCATATGATATAAAAATAATTATTCAAATATATCTCTTTAAACTAAGGAATAAAATATTACTTAATATTTTATTTACTTAAAGAACAATCATTTTTACATGCTTCTGTTTATAAGTATGCCAGATGAGAAAAGTTCATCAAATCTTTGCAATTCAGACACAAGGCCCAAAGACCCCTGAACTGGAACAGACAAGAATTCTTCCTCACTAAGGACTAGCTTTCATGGTACCAAAACACATGATGCACATTTCCAAAGGAAGAAGCAACTAAGGGTCCTATGCAACTACTACTCCTATGAATCACATCAACAAGCAGCTTGGCACAATAATCTTCAGGGTGTGATAGTGGCACCCATATCTTGCTGGTAATCACCAGTTCTTCAACTGAAATTAAGATACTCTCACAAAAAAGAAAGCACCCCAGTACTGGCAACATAGCTAACTGCTCAATGAAGTCATGGTTATTGAAAGAGATCCCACAACTGCCATTTTACTAAGCATAATTCCTAACAACCATTTACAAACATTTGTCATTAGAGCCACAGGTACGAGTGATCCTCATTCTTTATCCTGGAAATTTCTCTTTGCAACACACAGAGACCATTACAGAAAATCACAACCAACCCAAATGTAGAGTTGTGGAGCACACATTCAATGGATACATCTACTTACTACTCGTGTACCTAAGGCTCGGGGAACACAGTAGAGGAGAGGATAAGAGAACTATAAGAGTCAGAGGAACAGGGAGCTAATTTGCTACAAGATTGTGTCTCCTTGCAATGTCAGAACCTACACCATAAATTTTCACCAACATGACTACCTACATGTTATCTGAACAGGGAATATACTAACAGACATTCTAAAGTGGGTGGGGGAAAGCCCAGTGGCTTCAACCCCATGTAAAGAGCAACAGAAATGACGAAAGTTGGGTGCCAAAGAAGTGGACTTTCCCTGAAAAGAGCACAGCAATTGGTTGTTCAGTGCCAAATGATCAGGCCTTAAAATACGCATAGAAGTAACCTTATGCAGACTGATTAGGGTTTATTGGAGAATATATATGCATATACGTATTCACATATGCATGCAATAGCAATTAGTGAAAACAGATGGCACCAACTTGAAGTAGAGGGGCTCTTGGTACATGAGAGAGTTTGGAAGGAGGAAAGGGAAGGGGGAAACATAATTATATTATAATCTCAAAAATAAGATAAAATGAGAAAAATATAACATACTGAAGATAACAGTGATTAGACATACATCACACTTTTTTTAAAACTATGAACAGTTTTACATTGAACATACATTAAATTATGTGCAGGTAATACATTTCTGATTTAATATTTTGTCATACAATACATATTGATTATATTCTTTCACCTCCCTCAATGGCTATCATCTTCACGCCACCTCTCTACACATTCAAGATTATGTTATCTCTTTCAAAAGAATGAAAAGTGAAAAAAAAAAGATTAAAACTACCAAACTAAATCAAATCAAATCAAAACAAAAACATACACAAAAAAGAATGGGTTCCATTTTGTGTTAGTCATCTGCTTACTCCTAGGCAGGAGACCTGTCTTGGTCTTTTGATTCATATACCCAATTACACTCCACTGGAGAAAACTGATTTTCTCTTTCTCATCAGGTATCAATTGCAAATAGCTTTTTTGTTAGGAGTGAGACTTTATGTCTCCTTTCCTTTCTCCATAGTAAGATTGTAACTGTTTTGAACCTAGGCAGATCTTGTTTATATTGTCAGAGTATCTGTGAATGCGTATGTATATCAGTCTCCTTTCTTTTCTCCATAGTAAGATTGTAACTGCTTTGAACCTAGGCAGATCTTGTTTATATTGTCAGAGTATCTGTGAATGTATATGTATATCATCCCACTTGAGTCTAGAAGATGCTCTTTCTTTGGACTCATCTACTACCTCTGACTATTATAATCTTTCTACCTCCTCTTGCACATAGATTCCTGAGTCTTGAAGGAAGAGGTTTGAAAAAGACATCCAATACAAGGATGAATGCTCTAAAGTATCTTACTTTCTGCACCTTTTCCACTTGTGGATCTCTGTGTTATTTACTATCTCCTACAAGAAGAAGCTTCTTTGATGAGGGCTGAGAAAGATACTGTCTACAGATATAGCAATTTGTCATTAGGAGTCATTTTATTGCTATGGTCCTTTGGCAAAATAATAGTAGAAGGTTTTTGTTTGGGTGGGAGTTCCACCTGAATCCCTGGCATCCCTATACCCAAAAAGTCTGGAATGTTCTGGTGGAAGATCCACCTCAACTCCTCTCCCCTATCTCTTCCCCAAACTCACTCCTTCAAAGCCTGCCAAACAAGGCTCCTCCACCAAAGAAGCCCAAGACCATTCCCATATCCCATTTCTGGGATAAGCTATATTTCAGAAAACAGAGTTATTCCTACCTCTCATCCCAGTCTCCTCTCTGGGGGGCCAGGAATCACCCAGGAACGCTTTACCCATTAAACCTGGCTTCTCATGATTCAGTCTGATTTGGATTGCTGTGTCAGCAGAGAGGCCTATCAGGACACAAAAAGACTTATCAGTTTTTCCTTGGTTTCATGACCTACCTAGTGTCGGGTTATTGGCCACAATATCAGTGTCCTCTATTACTCTTAGCAATCTGTGAAATGCAAATTAAAAGTATTTTAAGATTTTATCTTATTGAAATGGAGAGATGGTTCACAGGTTAGGAGCACTGACTGCTCTTTCAGAGACCCTGAGTTCAATTCCCAGAAACCACATGGTGGCTCACAACCATCTATAATGAGATCTAGTACCCTCTTCTGTCATGCAGGCATATATACAGGCAGAACACTGTACATATAATAAATAAATAAATTTTTAAAAAAAGGTTTTATGTTACCACAGTCAGAATGACCAAGATCAATAAAACAAATGGCAACATATGCTGGCAAGGATATGGGAAAGGGAAACACTTATTAATTGCAAGTGGTAGTGTACACTTAAAAACATCCACTACTGCATCAGTATGGAAGTTGCTCAAAAAGTTTAAATCACTGTGCCACAAGATCAAGCTATACAACTATGGACATATTATACACACACACACACACACACACACACACACACACACACACACATATATATATATATATATATATATATATATATGTGATACTATATCGTATTATAAATATATTTGCTAAAATTTATCCATTGCCACTCCATTCATAATAGCAAGGAATTGGAAACAACCTGGATGTCCATCAACTGAAAAGTAAATAATGAATATATAGTACATTTTCACAATGCAATGTTATCCAGTTCTTAAAAATTGAAATTATGAAATTTTCAAATAAATGGATGGAGCTAGAAATAATTATCCCAAGTAAGCTAACACAGACCCCCAAAAGAAAAACATTTCATATTTTCTAATAAATGAACATTGGCTATTAAAATGTATGTGAGTGTGTATGTATATATGTTGTGTTTTGATCAGAATATCCACAGAAATTAGAGAGCTCATAAGAGAATGGGGAAAAGAGGAATCTTCCAAGGATGACTCAATACAGTATGATTTTTTTTCCTAATAGCTGAATAGCATTCCATATTTTCACTATCAATTCATTATTTGGTGGATGTCTAGGCAGATTTCATAGCCTTGCTACTGTGAATACAGCAGTAATTAACGTGAATTAACAGATATATTCTAAGCAGGATTTGGAGACTTTTGGTTATATATTCAAATGTGGTAAGGATGGATCATATGGTACATCTAGTTTTAGTTTTTTGGTTTTTTTATTAAGAAATTCCACAGTGTTTTCCACAGTAACTGAACCATTTACACACCTATCAACAGTGACTGAATGTTCCCCTTTCACACATTCACACAGCATTTGTTGTCAATTGTTTCCTTGATCTTAATAATTCTTGCTAAAGAAAGTTTTAATTTTAATTTCCATATATCTAATGGATAAGTGTGTTTAACTTCTTTCAAGATATTTCTTAGCCATTTTTTATTTCTTTTGAGAACCTTTTGTATATACTCATAAATCATTTTAATTGGGTCATTTGTTTACTCCTTCATTTTTCTTACTTTTTATTGCTTCTTTTATTTTCTGAGGTTGTAATAGAATTACAAAATTTTACCCTTCCATTTTCTCCAACTAAGCCCTCCCATACATTCCTCATATCTGCCTTTTAAATCCATAGTTCCTTTCTTCATTCCTTATTGTCATATGCTTATATGTTTACACACACATTCCTAACTATAATCTTCTCAGTCTTCATGGTATTTGCTTGTATGTTTCCAGGACTCACCACTTGGTATTGGTTAACCAATTGATGTGCTCTTCCCTGCGGAAGACTATTTCTCTCACTCTCAGGTTTTATTTCTTGCTTATAGTTCTTTGCATTGGGTTGAAGCCTAATTGTCTTTCCATGTCCACTTTAGCACATATATTATTGTTTTCTTTGTTCAGCTCTTCATTAGACAGTGAAAATTTATGAGTGTATGTATAATGCTTCTGACATTACTAGGAGACACAATCTCAAAACAAACTCTATGACCCTCAGACTCACACAATCTTTCTGTCTCTCTTCCACAATGCTCCTTGCCTTAGGTGCCAGAGTGTTTTAAATATGTTTCCATTATGTCTAGTCTCCATAAGTTTGCATTTTGATTGATTGTAGAGTTTTGTAATGATCTCAGACTGTTGCAAAGAGAAGACACCTTGATGAGGATTGAGGACTACACTTATCTGTGGGTATAAAGACAAATATTTGCAATGTAATGAGGGATTCTGATGTTTTCTAAGATCTATGACTTGACATTTTGTTAGGATTCTAAAATCCTTAGGTAAATTGTGTGATTCTGGTCATTGTTGTGGTTCATAGACATCATAGCTGAGTAGGACTTTTGGTTGCTTCCCTCTTTGGGACTATTGCATGATGACTTCTGGTACCATTAAAACTAGTCCTCAGGAAATAAACAATCAACTAGGTGAAAAGGAAATTTAAAAAATATTGTCTTTGCCAGATATACATCTTACAGGGGATAATCTCCAGAGTATACAGATAATTCAAAAGCAAACAAACAAAACGATGCATTAAAAAAATGGGTCTTGGATTTCTATAGAGAGTTCTCAAAGGAAGAAAAATAATGACTAAGAAATACATTATATCTAGCAATTTTAGTGTGTGCGTGTGTGTGTGCATGTGTGTGTGTGTGTGTGTGTGTGTGTGTGTGTGTATACTTGGCTAGCTCAGTCAACAGAGCATGAGACTCTTAATCTCAGGGTAGTGGGTTTATGCCCCATGTTGGGTGCCATTTGTTGCTGAAAGTTTTTCTGTGTCCCACCCAGTCCACAGCCACTCAGACCCAATTAAAAACACGGAGGCTTATATTAATTGAAACTGCTCAGCCATTAGCTCAGGCCTACCACTGACTAGCTCTCACAGTTAAACTCAACCCATTTCTGTTAATCTATATGTCACTATGTGTTCTGTGGCTTTACCTGTGTGCCATTACATGCTGCCCCCTGGATGGTGGGCTGCGTCTCCTGACTCAGCCTTCTTCCCAGAATTCTCCTTGTTTCTTATCCCACCTACACTTCTTGCCTGGCTACTGGCCAATCAGTATTTTATTTATCAACCAATCAGAGCAACACATATTCATAACATACAGAACATCCCACAGCAACTGTGTATACAGAAGAGGTCATGAATTTGATATGGAGTGGTGGAACATACAGAAGGAGTTGGATGGAGAGAGAAACATGTGGAAGTAATATAAATCTAGTACTCATATATGGAATTTTCAAAAAAATTAAGTTGTTTTTGCTGTTAATTTATATTCATGAGTGTTTTCACTAATTGAATACATGAACATTGGGAGTAAGCAAGGCTAGAGGAGGACAAAAGAGAATCTAATTCCCTGGAAAATGAGTTTAGTAATGGTTGTGAGCCACCAATTGAGTGCTGGACCTGAACCCTGCTCCTTTACAAGAGCAGCAAGTCTTCTTAGCCATTGGGCTTAACCTCTCTTGTGCCATTAATATATGTGTTTATCTAACAAACTTATATACAGACTCAAAAAATGATGCATACTTCAGATCTTTTCTTTATATGTACACTTATAGTTAGTTAGATGATAGATGTTTAAATTTATAGATGCTGTCCAGGATCAAAACATGGAGTAAATGAAAATAAATTAGAAATTAAGATAATTTTAGTAGCTCTGAATTTTAGAGTGAATATTTTTAGAGTCTTATGACACTTTAAAAAATGAGAAGAATTAATTCTGCTCATCTAAGAATCATAATACAATGAGAGTTTATTAGAAACAAAAGACTGAGTAATTATAAATATTTTATGCATAAATATTATCCACTTATAATTGCAAGAGATACCCAAATAATAATAAAACATGTATATATATAATATGGGGCATGAAATAGAAAATATCCTCCAAAACGTATTTTGAAAGGGATTTATCAGATATATTTGAGCATTAAAATGAATGGATAATAAAGATTTAACTAGATACCATATATTAAAGTATATTTTCACCATGAGTAGTTAGCTGGGTCATTAATACTGTAATCTTAAAATTAGCAATGGGAAATAATTAAGTTTATCTGATGTTTTTTGAAATAACTTCATTTCAGAATAACAAAAGAGTTTTGGTTAATAACTCTATGCATACATCCAGTTAACACCTAGAGTTCACCAAAAATATTGTTTGAAAGCTCTAATACAACATCAATTCAAGCAAATTTTATGAAACAATAAAACTATCTCATAAGATACTTATGAATAGTTGCAAAGATTTTGCTTGTTTTCACTAGTTAAGATATTCAGTTACCTGTGATGTGATATAATATACAACAATGTATATAACAATCCTACTCTGGTATTCTAGGCAATACACTAGAATTAAAAACAAATTAATCCTTTGAAACAATGTTTAATTCCTTCTCACATCAATTCCTTAATTAACATTACAAAGAACCAAAATATTTAAAGCAAGATAGAAATAAATCAATATATGAAAACATATTTTTCAACCAATGGGAAACTGGAGATAAAACAGATGTCAATTACATAGCAAGAAATTACTTGTAATTTTGTTATGAGTGATGATAATATTTTGGCATGCAATAAAATCATCGTTTTTCAGATACACAAGCCAGTAGCTGGATTGGGGGGGACTTAAAATAAAAAATCTGTTAGAAAAATATCAACAAACACTGAAAATATTAAATTCTATGAAATATATAATTGATAGCATATAATGCCTTTGATATTGTAAATTTCATAACTAAAAAACAAATGATAAATATGGAAAGATAGTCAAAGGCATCAAAGCAGATTTGTGGAGAGAATGGAAGATCACAGTTCAAAATAAACTCTGAAGGAAACAAAGTACAATATTAAGGTGTGAAAAGCCTAAACTTCGAGTAAACTAAATTAAGAAGCAGAGGCAACAGTAACATCCGACATATAACAAAAAATAAAAGACAAATTATAAAAGTAACAGAGTTCAGTCTTCCTGTGCTTTGTGACTAGTCAGTAGCATCAGCATTTTTAATACCTTTGAGAAGCACATAGCTGATGCATAAATTATAAACTAACAATTTGCCTAATGTGCTTAATAAAATCTCAGTGTTAGGCAATGAATTCTGAGTTAATTCTGGATAGCCTCACTTGATGATAAGATGATATAGATGCGATTAAGACTGAGCATGACAAGGCCGTGTGCCCATCCTGGGCTCTCTGTCCTGGCCAGGGAAGAGAAAATGTTGGCCTTCCAAGCTCCATTAAGCTTGAGAGGTAGAGAAAGACCCACAAGTCTGCCCAATCCTCTTCACCAATGGAGGGGAGGAGAAAACACTGGAGTGCCCAGCACCACTAATATTGAGCAGTAGATGAAGACTCACAAGCCTGCCCAGGACTCTGCACTCTGGGCAGATCCATAAAAGATCCTGTCCAACTCCATTAAGACTACTCAGGAGAAAAACTCTAACACACCTCGGGCTGTTTGAATGGGCAAAGAGGAGAAAACAGGAGCACGCACAGTGCCATTAAGATTGAGCAGGAGAAGAAGACCTACATGCCCTCCTGTGGTTGTCTGACAACCAGGGCTATCAGTTGGCCCATCCCAACATTCACCCTAATCTATGATCTGCTGGAGCACAAGAAATGGCTGGTCTGGCAGATCTAAAGCTGCATGATCTCTATGACACAGGAAAACAGCAGGATATCCAAGAGCAGTCCCAGTGAGGGCCCAACACTGATAGTGTAGCAGAAGCCAGAGGCCTCGAACCAGACCAATGACTCATTGCAATGAACACTTACAAGTAAAGATGTATGGACTAAAGGGTATACTCTATGACTCACTGTGTCACACTATAGCTTCCATGGCAAGATTTTTCTTTTTCTTTTAAATTTTATTTTGTTTTACCTTGGGGGAGGTTGTAACGGCAGAGGAAGAATGCAAAGAGACAGGGAAATGAGTGGGATCAAGATGCATGATGTGAAATTCACAAAGAATCAATAAAAAGTTAAATTAGAAAGAAAAACAAAAAAGAAGGAAGAGTAAGAGGAGGAGGGGGAGGGGGAGGGAAGGGGAGGGGGAAGGAGAAGGAGAAGAAACAGATGCAAATGAAAATGAAAGTCAAAGACTTCAGTTGGATTCTTATTGTTAATTCTTGTTAATTGTTATTGTTAATAATCCACAGAAATTGGATCTGAAGTAGGGAGTAATAGTATACCTCATTAAGACCTATAACTGTGCGGCCAGTGAATACTCATTTCAGATGGAATTGCCATTCAGTGCCCTCTCTATACAGATGCAAGATAGCTTATACCTCCAACTGCTGTCTATCCACCGAATATTCCATAGTCAGTTGAGAAAGCCTACTTCTCTTAGTGCCATGAAGATCATATTTTCCCATGAGTTTACTCAAGAGGAAGTTCACCTTTCCCTAACATTTACAAATATCAGTATTATAATGAAGCCAAGCATACTGAGAGTTAACAGTGTTTTATAGGTATGTTTGCATTCTACAGGAAATGTTGGAGGACAACCATGGTGAGGGAAGCTACAAAGTTATAATATTCATTCTCCAGCAAAGAAGTAGGGTGGAGGAGAAAAATCCTCCCGTTCTGCAAATCTTGAGGAATGGAGGGAGTGGCATTGATTTCTTTTAGTTAAACTGGTACATTAGATCAACAATGTTATAACAGCAATTTCATTAATTAACCTACATGTCAACAAAGTGCATCAGAAAATGCAGATTAAAATTTGAAGATACAAATATTTGCAGTCATAATGACTCTTAGTACATTCTTGTCAATGCAAGTAAGACTTTTATTACCATCTTCAGTGTGTATTAAAGAGTCCTTAACCAGAAACAGAATCACTAAGTTAAAAAGAAAAAAGACAATTTACAACAAACAGAGTAGTGTCAAGTAGGAAACATATAAAATTAAATGTAGTAATTGGGAAGTATCTAATAGACATAAAGTAAAAAAAAATAATACTATCTTGTAGAAGTATCTAAAATCTTCTTACTTATAATTTTTTATATGGGAAAAATATTATACTGCAATAAATATCAGTATGATTGGAGAAGTCAAAGAACCTGTTATTTGGACAAAAATTAATTATGATTTTAAAATTCAGGTGAGTTTATCTAATATGTGGAAATAAAATGAAAATATTACTATCAGATAATTTAAACTTTGTAATAGCAGTTAATTGGGGAAATAATTAGATAATTCTTCAGTGTTAAAGAAAAATACAACTGTGAAAAAATTTCCCACAATTTAGTTAAAAAATCAAAATATTGGCCAGGTGGTGGTGGTACACACCTTTAATCCCAGCACTTGGGAGGCAGAGGCAGGCGATCTTTGTGAGTTCGAGGCCAGCCTGGTCTACAGAGCTAGATCCAGGAATGATACAAAGCTACACAGAGAAACCCTGTCTCAAAAAACCAAAAAAAAAAAAAAAAAAAAAAATCAAAATATAAGCCGCGAAGTATATGATATTTCTGGAACAAGAAAGTATTTATTTATGAAGGCAAAATCATGTCATCAGTGGTATTTCAAAGGCACATAGAACATAAATACTCTCAGAGTTACATTTGACATTTAAGAGAGATGAACATTGGTTGCTTTGTGTAAATAGGGACTTCATGGTATTGTAGAAGTGGACCATATGACTAAGTTCCATCTAAATGAATAATTATTTATAATTAATTAATTAATTATTTTGTATCCCTGCTGCAGTTTTGACTTCCTCCTGTCCTCCCATTCCCTCTCCCCTCTCATTTTTGGCCCCCTCTCCTAAACCCACTCCTCTCTTTCTGTTCAGAAACTGGCAGGCCTCCCATGGGTATCAACAGAACATGGCATATCAAGTTGAAGTAAGACTAAGCACCTCCCCTTGTATTAAGGCTGGACAAGACAACCCAGTATGAGAAATATGATCTCAAGAGCCAGAAAAAGTGCTAGGGACAGCCTCTGCTCACATTGTTAGGAGTTCCAAAAGTAGACCAAGCTACATAACTGTCACTTATATGTAGAGCGCCTAGGTTGGTCCCATGCAGGCTCCCTGGTTTTTGGTTCAGACTCTATGAGTTCCTATGAGCCCAGGTTAATTATTTCTTTGGGTTTTCTTGTAATGACCTTGACCTCACTGGCTTTTACAATTCTTCCTCCTCTTCACCAGGATTCTTTGAGCTTGGCCTAATGTTTAGCTGTGGCTCTCTACATCTGTTTCTGTCAGTTACTGCTCAAAGGCTCTCTGATAGAAATTGGGGAAGTCACCAGTCTGATCACAGAAGATAGCCAGTGCATACTATTCATCTGTTGTTGCTAGGAGTCTTAGCTGGGGTCACCCTTGTAGATTCATGGAAGTCTCCCTTGTATCAAGTTTCTACCTGACCTCAATATGCCCCTCCTTTTCCAGTCATCTCTTTTTGTACTCTCCCCCTCCATCCACGTCTGACCCGATAAAGAAATATGCTTCACCTGACATTTGACTTAGAGACAATGTAGTCACCAAACTGTTACTTGTTTTGCTGGCCACTGCCCTTACCATTGGACTTTTCCTGAGTTATGTTTCCATCTTGGGGTTTCCTTTATAATACTACTTATGTCACTGATGAGGGATCCAGACTCATAGCCAAATCGTCTCTGCAACGTCTTACTTCTCAGTATCATCCTATTAAGTCTCAAGTTTTCATCTTCTAAATTTGGAGGAAACACATTCATATCACAAGAGTTCTCAAGTCAGTCAGATCTTTAGAAAATGTAAAATATCCTGAGGAGTAAAACTTTAGCCTTCTGAGCACTAGACCTCTAACATTTCAATAAAATATGGGTCTATGTGATCATACTGATGTATCATAAAAGGGGGCTAATCACATGGAATCAGCTCTTTCCTGTTGGAGTCCATTTAGGTTTTCTGGTGGCTTTATCTAGCAGGTCTGCATAAAGAGGATGATTGGACCATGGGCCTGAGTGCAGGTGTTTAGAAGGGTCTATATTTGGCTGTATCTAGAAAGGGGGGGTCTTTTGCTCCTCCTTTTGCCATTGCCATTGGAATAAAGTTTTGGGCTGCTGGATTAGGATTCAGGCCCTCCCAAGGCTATCCTGTGTTTCTGCATTTCCTTTCATCATCTAGGAATCTCTTTCTAGGTAATGCTTCTCACTTCTCTCTATTCAAGAGTACCCTGGGTTATAAAAGTGGTGGCTGGTCCACCATACTTCCCTTATCTCTTTAACTGAAAAATGTTTTCTTCTTTTCATCAGAAAATTAAAATGTTTGACACATATAGGAAATGTGTGTATGAAGCTAATAGCAAAAACATGACGAATAAGACATTGTCTCTGATGCAAAATACTTCTAATTTGGCTATTCCCATCTACCTAAATAGTTCATTTTAATTAACTAATTTTCTGTCTGTTCTTGTCCCAAAGGTAAGTCACCTGAACAACAAAACAGAGCACCAATGTAACTTATTTCCTTCAATATTGGAGAAAGATAAGTAAATGTTTCAAGAAGAGAGAGTTCGTGTAAATTATTGTGACACTTGATTTCACATGTCCTTTTTTTTTTTTTAACCATTGTGTACCATGGAATTTTTGAAGTCTGAAAACGTCATTCCCTAAAACTTTCAGATCTACAGTAGTGAATAAAAACTTGATTTTTATCAATTACCTGCAAAAGCTGGAGAGATGGAAGCATAAGTATCAGAGATTAATTTCACTCCTTTTGAAAATTTCTGAGGGTTAGCAGGATATTTCAGATGTCAAGGGTGAAACCGATCTTGAACTAGAACTAAACGTTCATTCTTTGTCCCCGCATCAGATTGCTCATAACTCCCTGTAACTTTATCTAAAAGTGATCCAATACTATCTCCTGGCTTTTGCAAGTACCTGCACTCATGTTCACCTGCCATATGGACTCACTTCTACAATACAATTTAAAGGTAAAATAAGCATTTTCTAAGAAAATTTCTGCTGCTGGTCAATGCTTTAGAAACATTTGATTACTCTGTATCACTGCTGCAATGTCTGGTATCATTTATCCTATTATAGTTTAAGTAATGATAATAGAATTGGCTTATGTCTAAGTTTTGATTACTTTATAGCTATAAAGAAGGACATCTTCAAATGTTTTGTTTGTTTGACAATCAGTACTTTGCTAATGGCAAATTATGTTTTATAGGACAGATTCATGGAATCATTCATTGCCAAAAGCCTCATCCTCTGTCATTTTTAACCATATCTTGAAACTTACAATGCAATACTTTGTCCTGAAAAGTCCTTAAATGTGATATATCAAAATTGCTTTGGTTTAGTTTATGATTTAATAAATAATACCAAAAGCAAGTTTAAATACCTAGAAATGTCTAACTGTCAATAACAGAAGGCATCAAAATCTAGTTTGTTATCTCATGGAAAATATTTGGTGTACCATAATGTTAACCATTATTCTAAGTGGCTACTCACGATACTCAGGAGATAATTTATAATAATAGTACTATTGTATAAACCTCAAACTGTAATTCTTTATTGTCTACTTGTTTTGTTCATAGCAATTTATCATGAGGAGATTGTATTAACAGATTCATTATAACAGGTGGTTGTGAAAAGTTTGGTTTAGGGAATGATTCAAACTACATGGATTGTTTTCAAGAGTCTCTGTGCAAGACCGTCAGGCAACAGGAAACAGTCTAAAGTCAAACAACAGATTTCTCAGAATGTCTACCTTCTTACCAATGCTCGTGATATTCAGGTTACCCAGACTCACTACCACTAATTTAAAGGGAGTAGAAATCAGAAGAAAAAGTTATTGGTCACATGCAAGCTCAATCTAGTGCACTGTCTACACAAGACCTCTAGCTGTGTTCACTGGTCCATTGAGCTAAATAAAAGAAAACACATCCAAAGCCAAGTTAGTTTCTTGAGTCTTCAACTGCCAAAGAAATCACAAATCTGGCCTGGAAATCAGGGCGGTGGTTCAATTCCTGACACAAATTCTGGGCTCCAAACCTGCACCAGATGGAGGCTGTTTGTGAAATCTGTGCCTCTGTCTAATACTTCTGATGTGCTTGGGGAAGAGATTGAATAGGGAGGCTTGAGTGGCGATGCCAGAGGCTACAGAGCACAATAGTAAACCAAGTCATCCAAGGAGGAAACCTAGTGTCCACAAATAGCTTTCGTTACATGGTAAGAACTTTCCACAAATCTTGTACAACAATAATTTAAAATTCCCAGTGGCAAAGAAATGCAGTCACTTTCATATATATATATATATATATATATATATATATATATATATATATATAGACACCTTAGTCTAGGATTTTATTGAACCTGTTTGTGTATAGTCAGTGGTATTGGCTATTGTTGTTGACATAACTTCTTCATTAAATTTTGAGCCTCAATACCACAATTATTGATAACCACACACATGGCTACATGGAACCCAACATTTAGAAATGTGTGAGGGTGTGTGTGTGTGTGTGTGTGTGTGTGTGTGTGTGTGTGTTATGTCTACTTCCTTACATGTGAATGAAGATGCTTGCCTGTAAAAATGTGTTTGTCAGAGGACATTACATGCCTGTCCTCCCTTTTGAGATTCTTTTGAGACAAACCTCATTTTTGTTTGTCTGCTAAGGGGATAAAGCTAACGAGCCAACAAGATTCTATGTATTCTCCTCTCTTTGCCCACCATCCTGCCTTGGGAACTCAAGATTATAAACATTCATACCATGTGGCTAGGCATTATATGTGTTATGGGATTTGAACTCAGAGCTCCATTTTGTGGCTTTCAATTGAGAAATATCCCCAGCCCAAAATTTTAATACTGTAAACTTGGGTAGAAAAGTGACTCAAAAGAGATTAGAATCACTTTGTTTCAAGCAACATTAAGCTCAGATATCAGTTAAACCTAATTGTATTCTGTAATCTACAAAGGTTTCCTATTTCACAAATAGTACTGAAGCTGAAGTTATCATGTGATTTTCTCTGACAGTGAGGATATGATCAAAATACTCTGCTCAGAAATATTATTAACATTTAAAAGATAAATATGTAATTATACTTCCTTATGATCTTTCATTGAAACTGTAGTAATGTTTCATTTAATCACTCAAATCCCTCTTAAACCACTTTTTAAATGACCTTCCCTCATTGTCAAATGTAGAGTTGTGGCTAAGAATGCAAGTTAATAGTGCAATTGAAGACTTTTTTATATGTGTGTGTGTATATGTATGTATATATGTGTACATGTTCATATGTCTGCAGATGTCAGTTTGAATGTGGCTGCATATTCACATGTTAATGTGTGTAGGTAGAGGCCAAAAGACAAACTCTGAAGTCATCCTAAGGAATGTTGTTCAGGTGCTTTGAGACAGGATTCCTCAATGATTTGGGAATCATCAATGATGTTAATCCAGATTGCCCGTGAACCCCAAGGATCCACTTTTCTCTACCACTGCCTTGAAATTATAAGCACATGCTGCCATGCAGGACTGTTGCCTTCAGTTCTGGAGAATCAAACTCAGGTCCTCAGCCTTTTAAGATACACACTTTAACAATCGAATTATCCCTCTAGCTCTTGTAAGGATTCTATTATCACTTGCACAGAAATTTGAAAGAAATTTAAAGAGAAAAGAAATCTATTTAGGGATAATTTCTGGGGAATTCTGGAGACTTGCCTTTTAAAATGAAAACTGACATATTTAAATCAGAATGTCTGCCATATAATGATTCTTTTTTATAGATATGATCTATAGGTTGAAGTGTAAAGATTTTTTAAGGCACAATTATATTTGTGGCAATAAGGTACACATCTTTGAAGTCTGACATTTCTTGCAAAAACAAATACACTTTTTTGTTTTAAAAAATGTTATCTCTGTAACACTTGGAAATAAGAAGTCATTTTAATACCCATAAGGGTGTTATGAATTTAAGGTAAGTACAATGAATCTCATTGTAGTTCTGGAGAATAAGGATGAAAATGTGGCTTGTCGTTCATTGTCATTTAGCAAATTCTTATATAATAGTGCCAAAAAATATAAATTGTGTGGAAAAGTGACTTGTATTCTTGACAGAAACTGCACAGCATTTACTGTTCTGTATATATGTATAAGCAGCTTAAAGTAATTTGTGGTAAAATCCACAGTGCTAATAAATTTCCATATCTTAAAAGATTCCGTGCTGGTAAATTTGTGGAGCCATTTTTAAAATTTCAAAGTAAAGACAGTTTTATCTGCTCCTCGTTTCTTTACTCTATTCCCAAGCTTAGTATATTTATTGTTTTGCTTCTTCACAACTCAGCTTTTATTTCTGCAGAAAGCCTAATGGATGCTTAAAACACCACAAGAACTATGGAAAGCTAAAATAAAGGGGGCATTTTTTTTTCAGTCTAGACTAGCGAGCATAGCAACTGTAGTAAATCTACCATTTCTTTAACATTCTAGGGACTCAAAAAATATTCTCACTGGGACATTTCTTTTAATATATTCTGGTATGCATAAAAATATACATTTAAAATTTGAATTAGTATGCATTACTTGAGCGGATATCATATGCAATGAAATATGACCAGTTTCACATATTTGTCTGTTAAAGAGAGTATACATGGACTTCTGTAACCCAATAGAAAGTCAAGAGGATAGTGTGATACACTAATGGATGATAAATCAATATCTGGATGCTTTTTTTATCCAATAACAAGTTAAGATGAAGACTATTTTAAAAAAAGCCAAATAACTCCAATAACATGTTGAAGGAAACTTAAATCCTAGTAAATGATTGTCAAGTATGAATAAAGTTCCACAAAAGAAGGAATGTGAATGAGCTAAGAAGCATGGAAAAAGTGCACAAACTCACTAATGATCAGAGAATGTAAGACATAACCACAATGTGTAATGAGCCAAACAAGATAGTTGTTTACAACCATGCTGATTAAGCCAATTATAAGTTTTAAGTCCTTCTCATGGATTACTAGACCAAGAGTGGGCTTGAGCCTCTGCAAAGTTGCTTGGTGTCCAAATTTAGGGACTCAGAGTTTGTAAAGATAAAATGACAAAGATCCATCAAAGTTATACAGGGTTCACAGTAACCTTCAAACGTTCATTTTTGGCAGAGCATAGTAGTTATTGTAGACAGAACATGGCAATTATTTTGGTAGATACAATTATTTGGCTAATAATCTGGACTATACTCAAGGCCATGGAAATATCAAATGTGTTGCCAAGGCAGATGTAACCATGTGGGAGAGTGGGATAAAGGGCTAAGACTGTATAAACAAACACAAATGGAAACAGAAGAGAATGGTGTTACATTAGTCATTTCTTTATCCTATTTCTTTAGTTACTTTCAAATCTTTGATTTTGCTTAAGGGGTGAATACTGGATCCTGAGGATAATCAGCCAAACCGAGGCAATTCTTTTTCTGATGAACTTTAAAAGACTGTTTAATATGCAAGGCCCCAGAGCAAGTCCTACAAAAGGAGGAGTAAAAGGCCAGCTTATGACAGTGAAAATGATTGTGAGCGGGGGTTTTAATCGAGCATTTTACAGTACCAGAAATTATTTGATTCGTGTTCCTGTTTTTCACCTAAATTATGTATAGCTTTTTTGTAAGTTCTCTTTGATAACTCCTGATTTGCTAACATAGAAGCCACAAACCTCTCCCAGTGTTACACAAAGTCCTCCATTGAACACGAAAACTAAGTTTCTAACCCTCACTGGTGTGGGAGGGCTACTTCTGCCAGAGATGCTGCCTGGGCATGGAGTGTATCAAAAGAGCACCCAAGGTGTCTGATATCTGCATGTAGGCCCATTAACTTCTGATCAGGGCCCTTGTACACCAGAAAGCAGTCCCTGCCATCCACATTCCCACCTTCTCTGGAAAGAGGAAAGGGACAGGCCTCTTGTACCACCAGGGGGCAGCCCAAAAGTGAAAGTGGTGGGCCCCGTCTGGTACTTGGGGGAATAGCCATACAATCACATATAAAACTAGATTATTACACAAATGTTCTGAGGTCATATGGGGGGTGAGATTGGTGGTACTTGTAAACCAAGTTTCTGTGGAGCAAAACAATCCTCTGAACTAAAAGTAACCATGAGACTACTATTATAAGAGCCAGAAAAGGGGGTACTTGAAAGGGGGTAAATTGCAATTTCAAGACATGATGTATTTCCAGTCATAACTCCCAAAGTAATAGGAGTTTATGGGAGCAGACAGGCAGACAGGTTGAGGAACTTGGTTATTGGAAGTTTTGCTCATGACTTAGTAGGAGGGCAGAACTGTTAAGCAGATCCAGCAATCTTGTGTCAGCTCAGGCCAGGTGTAACTTAGGAGGTGACACATTCCCTGAAGTGTAGTATAAAGATCAGGGGAGACTGCCTTAGGAGTGTAGTCCACCAACATAGCCCCGCTGGTTGGGAAATAGAAAGTGTAGGACAGAAGTTCTTTACTCCTTGAAGGAAATTTCCTTGGAGGAAGGGGGCGGGAGTGGGGAGGAGGGGAGGCAGGGTATAGGACGAATGTTTCTCGGATCCTGCCTGGCCCCCATGGACCCACAGCCACTTATAAAATAATCACTCAGAGCCTTAATATTATTTATAACTGCTCAGCCATTAGCTCAGGCTTATTACTGACTAGCTATTACACTTAAATTAACCCATAATTCTTATTTATGTTTAGCCACATGGCTTGGTAACTTTTTCTCAGTTCTGCCTGGTCACCTTGCTTCCTGTGTGTCTGGCTGGTGACTCCTGACTCAGCCCTCCTCTTCCCAGAATTCTCCTCTCTGCTTGCCCTGCCTATACTTTCTGCCTTGATACTGACCAAACAGTATTTTTTTTATCAACCAATCAGAGCAACACACATTCATAGCATACAGAACAGTATCCCACAGCAGGGGAGAGAGCAGAAAGAAGGAAACCAGAGGTTTATCCAACTGTCCTATCTACTAGGCCACTAGGAAACAGAGGTGTCCAATACAGTCTGATTTGGATAGGAAACTGTAAACAAAAGTTTTCTTCAGTCCCGCCTGCCCCCTTGGTCCCACTGCTGCTTATAAAATAATCATTCAGAGGCTTAATATTATTTACAAGCAGTATGGCCTTTGGCAGGCCTCTTGCTAGCTAGAGCTCTTATATCTTAAATTAGCCCATTTCTATTCGTCTATATTTTGCCATGTATTCCTTGGCTTTACCAGTGTGCTTGCATGTTGTTCCTTGAGTGGCAGGCTAGCGTCTCTCCATTACTCTCCTTTCTTCTCCCTGTCTCTGTCTTGGATTTTCTGCCTGGCTATAGGCCAGAATGGCCTCTTTATTAACATACTCACAGCATACAGAAAGATATCATACATCAGGGAACCATACCCTGATCATGCCCAGCTGAATGTAATTTCATTCTGCAGGTGGATCCAACAAACCAAATAAAATGTCAGGGAATGTTTATTTCTAAGTATACAGAATTACTAGTTAATGGGTTGGAGCAGTCACTGTAGTTACCCTCCATACTGAAAGAAAGGTGGTGTCATTTAGGACCCCTGAATAGGTGGTGATCTCATCAGATATCCATTTCAGACAGCAGTATTCCTCCTCTCTGTTACACTTGACCTTTTTTTCTGGGGCCCTTTTATTATCTTCCCTTTTACCAGGAAATACATAAACGTCTGTCCCTTTATGCTTCCACAATCATGTGGGATGCTGGAAGCATTCCTTCAAAGCTTGCCAGAAAGTAACTTCCAGCCAAAGTTTTGGGAGAGCAGTTTTAAACAGGTTTATTTTCTCTTTCAGTCTAGTTTGTCTCTGCTGGGATTTTTCTAGTGTGGAGGAAGGTGAGAGCAAAGGAATAAGTAGACAGTCTAGTCATGTTAAGATATGGACAATCATGAATCCTGTTTGTGAGAGACTCTTAGCTTGAGTATGTCTGGTCCGAGTGAGACAACCTAGTCTGTAACAGACTTGAAAAGGGAGTGATGAATTCAGACTAAACCATCAAAATATGGGTTTGTTGGATTACTGTAGGATCATAAAAAACAGAATATGTACTCCTTTGTTGTATCCTTAAATAGGAGAAGCATTTAGTGTTTTCCTTTCTAGTGTAATTCATTCACTCAGAAAATTCCTGTGTCTTACATATACTGTTTCTATCTCTGTATTTCATTCTCTATACATCCTTTTCTCATTATTTATGATGTAAGGAACTATAAGATCCCCAAAGTAATCATTTCTTTAATTTTTATTAGAAAACTTAAGCATAAATATAAAGAGATTTTAATTAGAAGTGCTGTAATTTGTTGACATCATGATAATTATCAGCAAACCAAAAATATCTACTATCTAAAATTTCCATGACAATCAACTGAAAATCACAAAAGAGTCATTTCATAGTTGAAGCAATTTGAAGTGTGTGTGTGTGTGTGTGTGTGTGTGTGTGTGTGTTACCTCTGTGTGAATGTGTATGTGCGAGTCAGCTCATAGAATTATCTGATCTTCCCATCTCTTTGAAGCAATAGTAGGATTAGAGAGCTGTGATTTATACTCAGATTTATTTGGGTTCTATACTTTGAAACTAAAGTTCTTGTGCTTCTGTGGCAAGCTTATTACACAGATCCATCTCCCCAGTCTGGAAAGCCACTGCTTAAAATGTGTTGTGGAATTGCTGGACAGAGGGCTCAGCAGCTAAGAGTACGTGATGCTCTTCTAGATCAATTCCTAGCACCTACATAGTGGCTCACAACCATTTGTAACTTGAATTCCAAGGATCCAAGGCCCTCTTCAGGTCTCTGAGATACGAGGCATAATGAGAAGACATACACACAAGTAAAACATGCATAGACATAAATAAGATGAATATCCATTCATTAAAAAAACTAAAATCTATGCATTATGGAGAAACAATGGAAAAAGTGACTAGAAATTATTACATTGGATAAACATTGTTATTTGTGAATAATATTAGTTTATATCCTCCAAAAATGATACAGTCATAGTCATACCTTTATGTGAATGCCATATAAGAGTTAAAGATCAGTAACAAAATATTTTTATAAGTACAATAATTTGCCTTAAAAGAGTCCAGACCTAAGTTTGGGGAAAATTTCACAATATTAATTTACTAAAATAAGAAAAGAATAACAATAACTAATACTTTCAAAAGGGATAAACAGGTGAATCATTTCCCAATCTATTAAAATAACTTACTAAATAAAATAATGTCATTACAATAAAACTTGATGACTTACATTAGTGAATGAATAACAGAACTAACACACATTCACACACCCCCACACACATAAAAAAAACACAGTTAAAATGTGAAGATTGAAGAGACATTAAGAACCACATATTTTGCAAGCTCCCACACTTAACATCTGACACTATAAGCTGAATATAAATGCTATGTATGAAACAATACAATAGAAAGGTTGGTCTCATGTTTCAATTAGTGTATGCCCTGGATAATTGTTTCATCAGAGGTATAAATTCTTTGTGATATATTTTTAAACACACCAGCATATTTATTTTAAATAACTCCACTCGAATAAATAAATTATCAAAGACATGCTGTAGGATATATTTTCTTTTATTCACAATATTTAGAGTTTACTTTTGTTTTATGAAATTGAATGCAATACTTAAAAGTAATTGGCCATCTGTTGCCAAAAGTCTCAGATTCTGTTTACCTGGAATTTTTTTTTTTTTAAGGAAGAGCCCGGGGATGACATGACAGGATGCCCCTGGGGAGAACACCACAAATATTACCAAGGCAGTGTCCTTAATATTAAAGAAAAAATAGCTTTTACTTTTGGTGCCTGAAGGTGCCTTCAACAAGCAAGAACTTTGTCTTACAAATAACTATTTCATATAAATATTTTTTTTAATTTTCTCTTTATTACATAATATTTTGGCCTAAAATATTCCCATGTTATAAAATAAATGTTAACAAGAATTTATTAGAAACATTTAAAATTTTTAAATAATAGCAGACTGGAAAAAAATCAAAGAGAGAAAAAATTATTTACAGAGGCAACTCTGATTTAATCTCTAAATATTTACACACATAGATACACACACTGAAATGAGCAGCTGTAACTTTGAACAAGTGTTTCTGGGTTTTCTCTTATACTGCTACAGCTGGGCAGCCTTTCCTTACAAGGTGAAATTATGGTGTCTATTGTAGAGACAGAGACCAGAAACAAAAGCTAACTTTCCAAACTTTAACAATCACACACAGACTACTTGGAGCCTCACTTCCATTGATTTAAAACTTCTCATTCAGACACCTGACCCTAACTGCTAATAAATAGTGGAGACTTCCCCAAATCCTGTTGTAAAATGTACTATGCAACAGAAAAGTGAGTTGCCCAACTGTCTAGATCCAGGTCCACACAAATGGCCCTGGAAATAAGAGATGCACCTGCTCTTTTACCTGTTGGGAAATAATTCTTCCTCCTTCTTAGCCTTGCACTGGGAGCTCCCTTACTGCATCTTTTTCAGGATGTTTTAACAACCTTCTCTTGTTCTTTTTTCCTGGCTTAGGTAAATTAGTTTTACCCACACAAGGCAGTAGCCTTCCAGGTACCAATGTGTGTGGCACACTAGTGTGTGGTGATACTTTGTATATGTTCTAACAAATAAAGCTTGTCTGAAGATCAGAGGGCAGAGTCAGTCATAGAGTTAGCCATGGAGGCCAGGTAGTGGTGGTACACACCTTTAATCCTAGCACTCAGGAGGCAGAGGCATACAGATCTCTGTGAGTTCAAGGCAACCCTGGACTACATGAGATTAATCCAGTCTAAAAGTGAAGCAGAGCCAGGTGGTGATGGCTCACTCCTTTAATCTCAACACTAGGAAGGTTGAGATAGGAAGTGATATGGCTGGACAGAGAAAGGAATATAAAGCGGGTGGAGACAGGACTCAGGAACGTTCAGTCTGAGGATTTACGGAGACAGGATCTTCCCCTTTTGGCTGAGGAGTTGGCAAGGTAAGAAATGGCTGTGGCTTGTTTCCTCTGATCTTTCAGCATTTGCCCCAATATCTGTCTCCAGGTTTTAGTTATAAGACTATGGTGGTATTTATTTGTACTGAAATGTGATTTTAATTGTATGTTAATAAATAAAGTTGCCTGGGGGTCAGAGCTATTAGAGCCATAGCAAGAGCGTGGTGGTGGTGGTGCACGCCTTTAATCCCAGCACTTGGTAGACAGAGCTAGGTAGACCTCTGTGTGTTCAAGGATACAGCCAGCATTGGAGACACACGCCTTTAATCTCAATAGCAACCATAGAAGACCTGGAAGTCTCTACAGACAGGCAGTGACGAGGCAGTCATGTGTTTGGCTTTACAACCAATGAGAAGGCAGAACAGAAAGACTATATAAAGACATACACACAGGAAGTAGGTCCCTTTTGGAGAGCTCTCTTGGCTGAAGCAGGAAGGGTAATGCTCTTAGCTCTGACCTCTTGGCTTTCTTCTCTGAATCGGCTCTGTGTTTCTTATTTAATAAGACTGTTGGTTACATCTACATAAGACCAATTAGAGTGCTGGTGAGGTGGCTCAGAGGTTAAGAGCACTGGCTTCTCTTCCAGAGGTCCTGAGTTGAATTCCCAGAAACCACATGGTGGCTCAAAACCATCTATAATGAAATTTGATGTCCACTTCTGGCCTGCAGGCACACATGCAGGAGGAACACTGTATACATAATAAATAAATAAATCTTTTTAAAAAAAGACCAATTAGGATTGGTGCTACACTAGTGTCCTGTCTAACCTGGGCCTCTCTTCCTTCTGGAGTATCTTGTGGTTGACCAACTAGCCTGTTGGCTGGGATGCTATTCTAGACTGCAAACTAGGTAATCTCCCTATATCCCCTTGTGTAAAGCCAGTGTTTTCCCAACTGACTGCTTGGGGCCCCAGTGAATCTTTGATGGCACTAAAGACAAGAAAAGGAGGAGAACCTGGTATAGTCTCTGGGAGAAGAGCTCTTTCCTCCCTTCTGAGGGTGTCCTCATTCTAAACGTATAGTCCACTTGGTCACAGGAGCACATGAATCCACATACTGTGTGTGAGGACAGACTCTTCTTCCTTCTCCTTTACTTCTCAGTCCTGAGGAGAAGAACTAGGAGAACATGCAAGGCCAGTGTTTATGTCTGATAGTCTGATAGATGCTTCTCTCCTGGACTCTGCAACCTCTCAAGTTGGGTTGCCAGTTTTTACAGCCAACCTATATGGGATCCCATCCCACTCATTCCCTCCCTTTCCTAATCAAACTTTCCTAATCAAACAAGACACTTATGAATGGTCAAGCGCTCACCTTTACAGGTTGGTAAGCCTCCCCTTTCTTCTAATGATCATTTTGTGGCTCAGTCTTGTTTGTGAATTTACTGATGAGGTCAAGTCCATTAAAAACCAATGGATATTGTAGACTCAACACCAACCCAATGTAAACTATTTGCCAAGCTTATTCAACTTCCTTAAGGCATTCAAACTGGTCTGTTACCTTAGGCCTAATCTATGGTGCTGATTATATTATTCTAGTTTTGTTTTTTTGTTTGTTTGTTTGTTTGTTTTGTTTCTATTTTTCGAGACAGGGTTTCTCTGTGTAGTATTGGTTCCTGTCCTGGACCTCACTCTGTAGACCAGGCTGGCCTTGAACTCATAGAGATCTGCCTGGCTCTGCCTCCCAAGTGCTGGGATTAAAGTTTTGTGCCACCACTGCCTGGCATATTATTCTAACAATCTTTTGTTCCCCTGATGGGACGTCCAACCTCTGGTGTGGTTCAAAGGATAGGCAAATGCTTATAATCCAGTCAGTCATGCCAGGTTCTGTTGAGATACATGATATGGAACCTTGCTGGCCATATCAGACCATCAATGTAAAAAATAAAGGAGAAATGACTAAGGGTACATGATTACCTGCCTCTTAAAGGAGAAACAGAAGCTGTTACCAAAACCATTAAAATATTACAGGAGGTGATTCAAGGGCCTCTACTCTCTTTCAATATTGGCTGGCTGAAATCATACACCAAATACTAATAGTCAAATACTATAGCCAAAGCACCAAAGTGAATGGAAAGGACAAAGCTTATAGTATGTGCTATAGCAATTGCTCATTCTCTGTCTATTTTAAGAAATTAGTGGTCAGTTCTGAAACTGGATTCACATAAATGACAATAACAGAATTAGTAACATGTGGCGGGGGGGGGGGGAGAAGAGGAAGAGATAAAAGGAGAGGGAGAGGGGAGAAAAGGGAGAGGGAGAGAGAGATGGAGGCCAAGTCTGCTGGGGAGGGAATTTGCTAAAATGCCTAAGAGTTGGACTTTTAGCTTTTCTCTAGTCTTTCTCCAGAGGAACTTAAACCCTTTACAAGGTGGTGTGTAACAGTTTCCTCCCAGATTGAAACATTGCATCCTGCCATGAAAGATCTTTGAAGAGGAAGGCTAACAGCTCAAAATAAATCAGGAAGTCCAAGAAACTGACTAACTTCACTAGGCCCCTCCCTGCTAGAGTAAACTATAAAAGATGAAAGTAACTCTCAGAAGAGAGAGCTGAGCTGCAAAGAAGACTGAGACCAGACCAGCTGCCTGGAAGAAGCAGAAAGCAGCAGAGATGCCTGAAAGAGGTTTAGACAAACCTAGACACTGGAAAGGACATTCTCCACCCCACTGAGGTGCCTGCCGGCTCTGAGAAGGGCTCCAGTATCCCATATTTGTGAGCTATCACCCATGTTCTTTAATCATGCAGCTGTCATTGAGTCATTTCTGCTCCTGTAAATAACCCCTCACACTTATTCCTGTAAGTAACCTCAAGAAAATTCATGGTTCACCCACCAAATTGGACTTTGGTGGTATCCACACTTTGGTTTGTCATAGGTTCCCTATCTGCCATGAGTAGATATGTGTGTTGGCTCTCCCCAGGAAAAGTTTTGTTATACAACATAACACCCAAACACAGACATCACAGAATGAGTTTGAGAGAAGTGACTACATGGCCCGAGCTATGAGTAGCAATGATAACTGAGGCTAAGGTGCCTCAGGACGAGCATCCATGGCAGTAATTCCCATGGAGTTGCCCTTCCCTGTATAATGTGTGTTAGTATGCCTTTGTGTTATGATAACTATCACATGGTTCTTGCTACAGGTGGGGAGACATGAAACTAAGGTTTAGGATTAGGATTAGGGGTTTCTGTGTGAGGAAATCTGGGTGGCATGCCTGCTTGATGATGGGGTCCACAATGTGAATATGGAGATGCCCTAAAAACAGTAAAAAAAAATAGTGGAAATTTTGCAGTCTTAGAGATTAGTGCACAAGGGTCCTGACTGTCAACAAGCAGCAGCAGAGTTTACCTGGCCACTGCTGTGTTTTGTTAGAAATGGAGCCAAGGAAGATATGGCAGCCAAGCAGGAAATTGTTCATGTAAAGGAGCAGTTGCAACAATGGAGATGCAGCTAGCATCCTCTTTGTCAGACTCTGATTTGGCAGGTAAATTAGATAAACAAGAAGACGAAATGGAGGTGTTAGCTTGCCACTTAAGATTTGGAGGCCAGACAAAAAGAGAGTACAAGTTCGATCTATGCTCAAAGCCTTTCCTGCAATCCAAGAACATTGAACTCAAGGGAAGATTCAGCGATGCGGAAGAGAACAGCATAGTAAAAAGCAATGGAAGACACTGCAAGGGTTTTTAATAGGATCCTTTAGTAGGAAACGAGGGAAAATCTGTGACCCAATGTTCTGATGGGGCCTCGATAGTGGTCCAGTATAAGAATCTATGGTAGTCAGGAAATACTCAACATTTGAATTCTTGGAATTAGGGAAGACTTTTAAGCAGGCAATGAAAGAGGCTGTCGCAGCCTGGCTTGAGATGATATGGAACATGGGAGTTGATGGAATCAGTCTGACTTCTGTGGATGCAGAACACCTCAAAAATACCTCTGTAGGACACAGGCTGCATAATCTGAGACAGAAAATCAGGCCCTGATGAACTAATTTATCTAAGCATTAGGAATTCTCGCTTGTCTCCTTCTGAAGTCCCTACAAATAACAGGCTAGAGAACCACAGAGGAGGGGTAGATGCTATTGAGAAAATTAGGAAGAAACGAAGCTGTGTTTGAACCTCTGTTAACTGAGCTAAATACAGCTATGTTCACAGAGGAATTAACAAAAATGGTTGATCGAGCAGGGACCTCAGGGCTGATATGGAACTTTAGGGGCTTTGCTGAGCTCTTTGGTGGGCCAATATCATAATAAAGTAGGAAAGGTTTTGACAGATCTCAATGACTTAGATCATCATGTAAAGAAAGCTCATAAAAGTAGAAGAAATAAAGAAATAATAAAGCAGAGGGAAAAGTCTGTCTGGAAGACAAATGTGGCAAGATTTATGTCAAGCTGGAGTTCACAAGAAAAAAAATGAGAGAAAGTCAAATTATGTGCTAATGAGCTTCCAGTGGCTTTAAATACTAAGGAGCAGTTCACAACATCCATGATAGAATAAAACAAGTGAAGACGACCAAACCTGCCGCAAGTTATTCTGCCAACACCCACTCCCCAAAAGACTAAGGGGAATCCATATCCCTCCAGCAAAAGAGCAGAGATGGTTTGCCTAGCCTGGAATTCTCCCAACAGCAAGATAGAGTGAAAGGGGAGGCTACAGTCACCATGCCAACCCCAAGTCACTCTGACCTAGGTAGCCAGCAGGTATGGCTGGGACAAGGAGGGCTGTACTTGCCTTTGGCCCTGCATAGGTCTAAGCAGATTTAGTTAGGCTCACATGACAATAGACTTTCAGAGTGCTTCACCTAGGTTACTTTTCTAATCCCACTGTTTGTTATGGGGTGGTCATTTGGGATGTTGCCTTGTTTTGCCCATCCTCTGGAAAAGGTTTTATTGTAAAGATAAAGATACTCTAACCTCTTAGTGCTTTGCATATTTGGAATTTCAACCAGGTACAATGGTACTTCCAGATACTTTATAACCCTACTGGGGCTAGTTGAAACAAAAAGAAAAAAGATCCAAAAGATAAACTACATGAGTAGAAATGGACACTCCCAGAAGGTATAAGCATAAGATTTTTTTAATGAAAACCCCAGTGTCAGGAGTGGGCTGTCTCTTTGTGAGTTGTTGGCCAGAGGAGACCTGAGGACTTATAAACCCATAAAGACTATTGTTACTACTATTTGTTGTATACCAGAATTAGACAGTAAGACCCCATTGCTGAAGACACCTCATACTTCGACTTGCAGGACATGGAAAAATTAAGGTGGGACTGAACTGGAAACTCCCAGCCTGCTGGCCAACTTTCATAAGGCCTGAGAGTGTCATGGAGACTGATGATGGAAAACTGTTACCAGCATTCCTGCTCCTTTTTGAACCCTGGGGGATGAAACACTGATTTGTCAAGCAGGAAATGACTGCTTCTGCAATAGTGGCTTGACTAAATGGGTAAGAACAAGAGCCTTTCTATTGGATTTAAGGCTAGCTCCACAAGAGGGAGTTCACATCTTGTCCTTAAGCCAGAACAAAATTCTGTGACTGGGAGCTCAATGTTCCCAATGGGGAGGCAACTACTATGGTTTTACTAGATGGATGTGATGTGTCTGTCAAACAGCCTTGTAAATATACCTCTTTATGCTCATATATCAATGTTGTCAGCCCCAACTTATAAACTTCCGTGAAGTTTCTGAGAATAAGTAGTTGTGGCTATGGCACAGACACTCAATTCTTAAACATAGGTGGACATCTATAGTTACCTCTTCCAAGGTTCAGGGATCATTTTGGAAGAGGATGGAAAAAAATTTAAGAGCAGGAAGAAGGGTTGGAGTGTTGTATAACAGTTTCTTCTAAGGTTGGAACATTCCATCCTGGAGGAAATTTCCTTAAGCAGGAGGGAAACAACTCAAAATAGCTTCAGGAAGTCCCTGAAATTGACCAGATTTACTAGGCCCCTCCCTGCCATAGTAAGCCATAAAAGATGAGTGTCCCCTCAGTCTGAAGGAAGTTGCGCTTCAAAGAAGACTCTGAAACCAAACCAGCTCCCCCAAAAATGTAGAAACCAGGCAAGTTGCCTGGAAATAGATCAACTGAGTCACCTAGAAAGGACTCTCCAACCTTTTAAGCTACCTGAAAGATGGGCAATGTGCTCTGTCCTCAGCCTGTGAGCTGTCATCCATACTCTGATTCTTCATCTATCCTTGAGTAATTTCTATTACTGTAAATCACCCCAATAAAATTCATTGGTTCACCAAGTTGGTTTTGGTGGTGTCCAAGCATTGGTCTATCATGGGCTCCCTATCTGGAATAAGTAGATGTGTGTGTGTGTGTGTGTGTGTGTGTGTGTGTGTGTGTGTGTGTGTGTGTTGTGACTCTCCAGGAAACATTTTGTCACCCAAGGGTAACTGTACACTTGGAGAAAGAAAATAAATTTTCTAGGGCCTATTAGATACTGCTTCAGAATTGATACTGACTCCAGGTGACCCCAAAAAAGATTGTGGCCCTCAAGTTGGCGTAGGGACTTATGGAGATCAAGTGATTAACTTATAATAGGTCCAGTGTGTCTCTGAACTTATCCTGTAGTTTTTCCCCCCAAGTTCCAGAATGTGTAATTGAGATAAATATACTTAGAATTTTGCAGAATTCCCACATCATGTGTGTGTGTGTGTGTGTATGCACACTCATGAGTGTGTGTGTGTGTGTGTACAACAATAATAATCAAAGAAAAAGGCTATCAAATTGAGATATCAGGAATGAGAGGAGGAAGGGAAAGGAAAATGGTACCCGGGAAGAATTAGAGAGAATAAAGGGAAAAATAAAAGTGACTTAATGCTACTTCAATTAAAAACGTCTATTTATACATTTAGAATTAGGAGAGAAACTGCTATCAATATATATTATGAAAAAAATCTATTTTCAATAAAAGGATACTTTTTCAATAAAAAAAGAATAGCAAGCAGGAGCTTAACGTTTCAACGCAAAAAAGTCATAAATGTTTAAAGAGATAGTAATGATAGTTACTTTTGTTTGATAATTACACATTGTATGCTTGTGTTGAATTCTTACACTGTACCTTCAAAATACGTTAAAACTGAAAATACAATATTTTTGAGTAATATGATAAAATATGGTCCCCCCCAAAAAAAAACATTTAGATATTTTACCTGGTATATTTTGAACAGATTCGTTTGCCTTCCTCAATGCATCACAGATCCTTCTCACCTCCCTACTCACTCAAAAAAAAAAAAAAAAGATTCATACACAAGAAAATGGAGTTCATATTATGTTGGCCAACTACTCCTGGGCATGGGGCCTTGTTTGGAATTTGGTTGATAAATCCAGTGACACTCCACTGCAAGTGACACTCCATGGGAGAGAACTGATTTCTCCTTTGTCAGCAGGGTTCATTTACAATTCGCTTCTTGTTTAGGTGTGACACTACAACTACTTGTGTTTCTCAGTGCTGGGATTGTGTCTGGTTTAAAGCTGTGCAGGTCTTAGGAATGCTATTGCAGTCTGTGTGTTCATATGGTGAATCAATCCTCTTGTTTCTGGAAGATGCTGTTTCCTCAGAATAGCCCACTACCTTTGGTTTTTCCAATATTTTTGCGCCATCTTTTGCATAGATTCCTGAGCCTCTAGTGGAGTGACTTGATAAAGAAAAAATAATCTGCTTAGGTTCAGTGCACCGAAGTCTCTCACGCTGCACATTGTCTAGTTATAGATATCTGTATTAATTATCATGTACTTCAAAAAGACATTTCGTTGATGATTATTTAGCTATTCTCTGATCTATGGGTATAACAAAATATCACTAAGAGTCACTTTATTTCTATGTTTGTTCAGAAGAATAAAAATAGTGGGTTGTGGGAGGCATGGAGGCCACTGTGCTCAGATAAACAATAGGAGAACCAGGAAAGTCAAACACAAAAGGTTTTTCTTTCAGTAAGCAGGATGTATAACCTGTTATCTGTCCAGAAGGCTAGAAGACATGATTAATAGTCTGGTGACCTTTGTGCTATGTGGCCAAGACTGGATCCCTTTCATCAAATTGTGCTGTGCTTAAATATGCCTAAAATAAACAACTCAGGGTCAAACAGAAAATTTGAACCAAAACTGGTGACTGTGAACAAATCTACTTTCTTGCCTCTTCCTGGCCCTGGTAATCACAGAGAGCCCTCCCCCACCACCACACACAATGGGAGACAGTGAATTCCATTCATTCAAGCAATCAGTCTTCTCTTTTTCTCCCATTACTTCCCTTTTATCCTTCCTTGTATTCTTCTGCTTTTATTTATTTACTTTTTTCATATAGGGTCTGATTTAAACAGTGTTATGGGTCTGGGGTGGTTCAGAGATTCACCAGTCTGACCATTAATAAATTTCAACAACAAAAAAGAGCATTTTATTCAGATACTGGCACAAGGTGTACACCAGGGGTTCCCCCCAAAAAATGGTCTCAGCAGGGGTTTGTAGAGATAAAGACTACAAAGTTACAATTTGTTCTCCAAAAAGCAGAAAGTCCTCCCCTAAAAATCAAGCTTGTTTACAGAAGCAGAAACAGCAGTAAATATTTAACCCTTAACAGCCCTTAACATATGGAGGTCTAATTTTGCTTTGTACTTCTCCTAAGCAAAGTGATTTTGAACTGTTAAACATAAAGTTAGCCATCAACATAACATTAGCCATTACATTCACACTTTGAGTTATATCTTGAGTCAAATCCTTGACTCTGTTTTGGGCACCTGTTCATACTGAGACTTAATCACCATCAGCTTAATAGTTCCTAATCGGGGATTTATATATCTGGTTAAGGCATTAATGATGCTGGGGACATTGGTAACCAGCAGGAGCAGAAGAGCTAAGGGCCTCATGACAGCTAACAGCAGAGTAACTAGCCAGGAAGTTCATGGTAAAGAACACGGGAGCCATTTTTTTTCCTCCTCTTAGGGCCTTTTACCCCTCTGTGAGGCCCTTCCAATTTTTGGCCAAGTTATACCTGATAATTTTTGAGTGGCTTGTGTAGAAACAGCAAGTTTCCCAATGTCATACAATAGCCTCCTGGTTCTGAATAAAGCAGATTAAATACCCTCACATGTTCTAAGACTACCTCGCTAATGAGTCAAACTGTTCTTCTAATTTTGCAATAGACTTTCCTAATTCCGATAATTTATGAGTTATTTTACTTCTTAAGTTTTTGTGGTTGGCATCAGCCATTGTGTGCTTGTTACCCTGAGAATGGCTCCAGCTGTTCCTAATCCTCAACTTACTATGGACACTATAAGAAGAGGAACTGCAGGCTTCCCTCTGCCCCAGGAGACTGGAAAGATTTGTGAATAGAAGTGCTCTTTCCCTACTATACCATCGTATACAAACACCCCAGAATACAGGTATACCGTGATACAAAACTTAGGGCTTGGTGTCTATGCCAAATACTTAAAGGATGTAATCTGTTATCACAAACAGACCAAACAGTTTCAATCCCGAGGTGAAGGAAAAGATGTCCACCTGATGAAGTGGTGGCCAGGAACTGTGAGACATCTATGAGAAGTTTGCATTTGCTCTTAAAAGGCAGTTTAGACATATATCCTATGAAATACCTTGGGGGAACATCGTTAGACAAAGCAGTATTATTAGTCTACACCAGTATTCATCTTATCTTTAATGGATCTTCACAGGCCTTAGTGATGCTCTGTTTTTCTGAAGCCTGCTTGTCACTCTGTGATGTGTTTGACCTGGGAGTGATACATCCAGGTTCAGATGCCATGTACCTTAACAGTAGTGGGAATCTTCAGGATGACAAGTATGGTATCTTCCAGGGAGTCTCAACTTTCTTTAGTCCTAATATCCCAACATTCTATTGAGGATAAGATGTGACAAACTCTCTTCTGTAACTGCTTCTTAGCTGAGATTAGGACATTGTTGTCAGGGCCCATGAAGGCTGGAATGCAAGCCAAAGGCCAATGGCCAGGGGCTCAGGTAGTGGAGGCATATCCATTAGAAGCATTGGATTGCTGGCCCAGCTGAAGAGACAGGGATTAATCACTTTGGCTGGACTGGTTTACATCAGCTTTCAGCATATCCAGGGCTCATGGCCATTTGTAGCATTTTGTAGTTTATTCATGGATAATATCTGTCAGCTGAGTGGAAATCTGCTGGAACAGATATAAACTAGGGACAGAAGTTAAAGTTTAGAGCCGGGCGGTGGTGGAGCACGCCTTTAATCCCAGCACTTGGGAGGCAGAGCCAGGCGGATCTCTGAGTTCAAGGCCAGCCTGGGCTACCAAGTGAGTTCCAGGAGAGGCGCAAAGCTACATAGAGAAACCCTGTCTCAGAAAAAAAAAAAAAAGAGAAGTTAAAGTTTAGAAACTTAAGGGAAATTTTTACCTTTAAAATTCCCCAGGAATAAGCCATAGGTAGGGAAGCTTAGGCTGTTGATTCACAGGAGTACTTATCTGGAGTCCATTTGACCTGTGACAGGTAAATTCAAGTCACAATTCCCCAAAGCTTACATGAATTTAAAATTCACAAAATATATAAACATTTTACATATATTAGCATTACCACTGTTTGTTTGTAATCTGTATAGAAATCCAAACTGTAGAAAAAAGCAGTAAACCTATGAACATAGTTAAAAGCCTTAGGACACCATAAAATCTTTGGTACCTGTATTAGTTAGTTTTATTTTTTATTTTTTTTTTCCTGTGGAGAGACATCATGAAGATGGCAACTCTTATAAGGCAAACATTGAATAGGGGCAGCTGACTTACATTTTCACAGGTTAAGTCCATTATTAACATGACAGGGAGCATGGCAGCATGCAGGCAGATGTAGTAGCTGAGGGTCCTACATCTTTCAGACTACAGGAAGTCAATTGTCACACTGAGTGAAGCTTGAGAAAAGAGATCTCAAAGCCTGCCCCTACAGTGACATATTTCCTCCAACAAGACCACAGCTACTCGAACAAGGCAACACCTCCTAATAGTGCCACTTCCATGGGGAGCCACTTTCTTTCAAACCACCACACTCCACTCCTTGGCCCCAAAATGATTGTAGCCATATAATAATGCAAAAATGCACTCAGTCCAACTTCAAAAGTCCCCATAGTCTACAACAGTTCCAAACTTGTTTGAAAGTCCAAAATCTTTTCTGAGACTCATGCAATCTCTTAAGTATAATCCCTTGTAAAATTAAAATAAAAATGTGGATCACATACTTCCAACATGTAATGTCACTGGATATACATTACCGTTCCAAAACATAGGGAAAGGAGCATAGCAAGGAAATATAGGGCCAAAGCAAGACAGGAAACCAACTGGGTAAACTCCAAATTCTGCATCTCCATGTCTGATATCAAAACACTCTTCAGATCTCCAACTCTGTTCAACTTTGTTAACTACAACACACTTCTTTCTCTTGTTTCTTCTCCCTGTTAACAGCTCTCTTCATCAGGTATTCTATGATTATGGCATCTCTAACATCTTGGGGTCTCCAAGGCAATCCAGGCTTAGCTTCACAGCTTCACACAATGGCCTCTCTACTAGGCCTCCATTCAGGGACATTCCTAACACATGCCTGGCCTCAGCATCTTTCTTTAGGTACTAAGACAAATCCTATAACCTATTTCTTCTATCCTAATGCCAGAATCATGTGCCCAAAGCTACCAAGTTTTGCTGCTTACTGGAGCTAGAATATGGCTCCAGTTCAGTTGTTCAGTTATATCTTCACCTGCTTTCTGTCTTTTACTGCCTAAGCTTGGCTGTCCTGAAACTTGCTCTGTAGACCAGGCTGACTTCAAACTCAGATCTGCAAGCCTCTTCCTTCCCAGTGTTGGGATTAAAGGTGTGCCCCAACACACCTGGCTCTAACCTTTTCTTTAGTTTCTTTAGTTTAAGCTTTTCCCTAATTGGAAATTTAGCTGGGTGAGATCTTGTCCTGGGGTCACCCCTCCCTATAATGCATTTCTTAACCTGTTTATCTCCTTGATCATAGAATTTAGCTCCATTCCACTTCCTAGTGCTCTTTTTCTCCTCAAAATTTACATTGTATAATTTACCCTGCTCAGCTTGTTCCTTTTCAATATAAATTTTCATTAAATTACCACTAAAAACCATGTGACAATCTGAACTAGGCTGTTTTGAGATTTCTTCTGCCAATGGAATTAATTCATAACCCTTCACTTTAGCCTCAGGCAAACTGTTCTGACAAGGGCAAAAGGCATCCAATTTCTTCACCAAAATGTCACAAGAACCATCTCTCAGCAGCACAGTAACCCTTTTCCTCTGAAACCTCTTGATCCTAACAGCTCATCAAATCACATACATCACTACTGCTTCTATGCTCCTACTAGTATGGCCCATTAAGTAGTGCTTAAAGCATTCCATTGCTTTCATAACCCAAAGCACCAAAGCCAAAATTATTCCAAACAAAAGCATGACCAGGCCTATTACAACAATACACCTGTTCCTGGTACCAACTTCTGTCTTAGTTAGGGTACTTATTGTTGTGAGAAGACACCATGACCAGGACAACTCCATATTATAAAGAAAACATTTAATTGGACTGGCTCACTTGCAGTTTTAGAGGTTTAGTCCATTATCATCATGACAGGGAGCATGGTGGCATGAAGGCAGAAGTAGTACCTGAGAGTGCTACTATTGCAGTCAACAGGAAGTCAATTGACTGTCACACTGACTGAAGGTTGATAAAAGAGGCCTCAAAGCCCACCCCCACAATCACGCACTTCCTCCAACAAGGCCACACCTCCTAATAGTGCCAGTCCCTTTGGGGCCATTTTCCTTCAAACCCCCATAGAACCCAAAAAATGATTTAGAGTGAAAAGCATTAACACATTTTCCTCCATTCAGGGGAAAAAATGTATATATATATATATGTATATATGTATATATATATATGTGTGTGTGTGTGTGTATATATATATATATATATATCTCAGAGGTGTTTTTAGAATGACAAGAAGCGTTTTTAGTGTATACTTAGAAAACAACCAAAGGAAATTTTAAAATTTGAGCTTGTGACTAAAATGGTAGCAAGTGCATTCATTACCAGAGCAAGATTAACAGCCTATCAGAAATCTATTGATTAATATGTTAAAACTTAAAACCTTTGAAGTCTGAACATCATGTATCATCTTTAAGTTTTATAACTATTATTTTTATTTTCACAGACCCTTACACCTTAAATACTGCTAAAACCTTTTGCGTTCACTCATTTACCATGATACACCAGTGGATGATTGCTGAAATCAAAGCAAGTCCTTTTAAATAGGAAATAGTAAATGTTACAAGGAAATCTGTTTTCTGAGTTTTCCTTTCTCACCAGGAGAACTAACAGCTCTAGAAAAGGCAAGACACAATTTTCATATATGAAATGCATTGACCAGGAACCAGCTACTAAACTGATAAGGCTAAAGTTATCTATCAACACCATCAGAGATCTGAGAAAGGAAAATTTGAGCAGGAAGTTTAAACCCAATGGCCTCTATATCAATAAAATGACAGAGACCAGCTCCCTGGACAATTACCATAGTCTCCTCCAGGACAATCTCCATGGGGGCAGAATGACTTCAGTCCCCAGCAGTCATACAGGACAGCATTAACTCTCTGACAGACACACAGGGATGCATCAGCATTTGGCTGCCAGACCTAAAAGATCTGAGACTTTCTTCTGAGTGAAGAACTTGAGAGATTGGCCTACTTTGGCAAGACTAGTGGGGTAGCCAATTCTCCAGTGCCCTGTTTATCCATAGTCTTGATGGGGTCCTGGAGGCAGGTGAGACATGGGATAATTTTGCCCATCAACCACAATCCAGATAGAGTTATCTTCTTTGGAGTCTGCCTCTAGAATCTAGCTTTTGTCTAACACAGGAAGCCTTTTTCATTAAACATTTGAAATGCCATATCCAATATATCTCTGAAGAGTGTTTGAAGGCTATCTATTAAGTACACCTGACTTTAAATAAACTTTTCTTCTTTTTAGTTACTTGTTTTAAACTTAACCTTGAGAACATATACAGAAGATTAAATAAACTTATCTCTGTCGATGAATTACATTTGTTGTTAGCATGACTACATACATAGTTCTGAGCATGTCGAAGAGAAGAAGTTGATCTTTTAGAATGTGTCACTGTTAACCTGCATGTCTTAATTATGACCTTAAGATTACAATTCTTGAATTGAAGCTCTTTTAGTACCAAAATAAAGCTTCAAATCATAAATGCAGACCATAGACTGCAAATCTTAATTTTTGATCCTTTTATAATGCATCATTATAGAATATCACAGTTCCTTGTATGACTCAAATTACCCAAGCAGTTAAAGCTTAACAAAGTTAGCAAAGACAAAGAGGACAAGCATACTGTTTCAAGCCAGATTGTGTTATTCTGAATAGACCTTAGTTAAGAAGAGATATTCCATAGGCTCTTGCCAAATTGTTTAGGCCATTGTCCTGCTATATCATAAAACATGAATATTTCAGTTTTTGGTGGGCACAGCTATGGTCCTATCTCTTTAGGTTCTAATCTCCTTCACCATATTTTTGTTTTTTTTTATTTTTGTCACTTTCCATCTTAGCTCACCCTGTTTCTCAAGCCTCTGTTATTCTTTATCTAAAATAACCCAACTCTCCACTGTCTTAGTCTGTCCAAAACCCTGGTCAGATCTTATCTTATTGCATCAAACTTCTGCTACTTTTTTTTTAAGTTATATTTTTATACAGAAGATCCAAATAAGGATGCCAGGTTGGCATCAAAACCTGGCCAGAGGCAAGTAGCCCTAAACCAGGAGGTGACCAGGCCTGATTTTCTTTTTTCAAGATATCTTCCTTTCTGAAGCTTTCCTACTTGGTTCTGCTTTTGGTAGTATTTTCTGTCTTGGCACTTCTGAATGGATTTCTCAGGCCTAGTCCTCTGGGTCCTGAGCTGTTATATATACCATACATGTATCTGATCATAGTCCTCTAATTAAAGTAAAACTAGAATTGGCAAAATTACTAGAAGAAACTGTGCATGTATCAAAACAATGAAATTTGCAGCCTCAATGAATTGTGAGAACATCCACGAACATTATTCCTTAACCCATAACATTATTCTGAGATAAAGCTGATATCCAGAAGACTGGTTATTTAGCTATATCTTTAAAAAGAGTTACTGAACACAGCAAACAAGGCCGCATTTATGTTGCCTTGACCGAAGAATAAAAATTATTATGCTTTTAATTACCATAGCTTTTTCAGTGTTGTTTCCCTTATTTTTTAAATAAACTTTGTTTTTATGATTCATTTCCTCTTCTCCTATTATTATTCTTAGGACAAGAATCACCACAGAAAAATTCATCCCAAACCACAATATCTTGGAGACCCACAATTATTCAAAACATCCATTTCTTTTAAAATAAGAGTTGAAACCATGTTACACACACAATACACTGTAGTGAATTAAGACTACTTATGTATAGATTTTCAACCATCAAGCCTCCTTATAAGTTTTAAGTCAACTTTTGGTTAAAGATTTTAGAATTCTTTATCAAATAAACTTACAAATCTTGAGATACAGAAAGTTTACATAATCATTTCACAAATCTTGAGATAAGATCCATACTTTAGCAAAAGTTTTAGGTGGTTAAAAACCAAAAAAGAGTACGAGATGAGTAGCACTGCTTCTCATTTGGGATAGTCTATTCTTTTGTCCTGGTTTGCTCTCTTTTCTTTGTCACACGGTGGTCAGTTTGCCCACCTGACATGGGGCAGAGAACTTGACGGAAACCTTTAAATCAAGAATGCTTGAGTCTAAGAAAAGGGGCCATACCCCAGCTCAGGAGCAAGCTTTTCGTTGAAGTCGAACAGCATACAACAACAATTTAATACCTGTACCTAAGACACCTATTCCTGTAAAACTGAATCCCTTAACCAGGGGAAGGGAACACAGTAAGCTTAGAACAAAGAAGGCTTAGAGATAAGAAATTTTTGAGCCTTGGCTACAGACAGAGGGCACTGTAGGAGGGTGTAGAAAGATGCACCAGCCAGGGAGGAGTGTGCACAGAGTGTGATAAGTGATAAGTTTTTTGCACCCTGAAGGCCTCTCTGCTGACGCAGCAAACTGAATCAGACCGAATTGGAAAAGCCCAGGTTTAATGAGTAAAGCGTTCCCGGGTGATTCTCCAGCCCCTCAGAGAGGACACTGGGATGAGGGGATGAGAGACCTGAAAAACCAGGAGTCTGTTTTCTGGGATGCAGCTTATATACCCTGTGGGAGTGGTCTTGAGCCTCTCCAGGGGAGGAGCTGTGTTTGGCCCGCTTTGAAGGGGCAGGTTTGGGGAAGGAGATGGGGAGGGGAGTTGAGGTGAATCTTCCACCAGAACTGTATGCACAACACACTAAGACTGCTCCTTACCTCTCTCCCTCACCTGCTCAGCTGGGCTCCCACACCTGCAACAGGCTTATTACCACACCCGAAAATACAAATTCATCAAACAGTAACTTAAATAGACAGAACATTCACACAGTCAAGAGGACCACACAAAAACACTTGGTGGTCACCTTCATTCATATATCCAAGAGCCTGATTCCCACCTTGGCTTTTCCAAAAGAGGCTAATGACATTCTGGTGGTCCCTCCAACTTGGGAATTAACACTGTGTCCAGCTTTTCCAGGAGTCCCACTCATGCCTGTCCACAAAGAGAATCCTTAACCACACCTCCAAAAGATTGTGCCTCTTTTCTCACAATCTAGGCACTGAGAACCTGTTGATGGTGCCCTCCAAATGCTGGGTCTAACCGATTTCTCAGCTCCCAGTAGGCCAGGCTGGGAGCAAGCAGGGCTGCAAGGCTGGCCAGAAAAGGAAGATGAATCTGGCTGACCACCCAACTCACAGATGAGCCCCCAAATGTTATGATTCTGGAGTCCTTCCGAGATTCACCAGTATGACCATTAATAAATTTTAACAGCAAAAAAAAAGAGATTTTGATTTAGATTCAGATACTGGCCTGGGATTTGGGATTCGAGAATGCAGTGCCCACCCGGCTCAGTCAGGGGTTTAGAAAGGGAAAGAATACTAAGTTACAATTTGTTCTTGTGCAAGCAGACGGTCCTCTGGTGCAAAACAGGCTTGTTTACAGAGGCCAAAACAGCAGTAAAAACTTGAACTTTAACCGCGTTTAAGATTTGGAGGTCTAAGTTTGCTCTATAGTTCTCTTACACACAGAGATTTTTTTTAAACAGAAAGTTAGCCGTCAACAGCCTGTTAGCCAAAACAGTGGCTTTTCTCTTACTGCAATAAAATCATCTGAGCAAAAGCAACTTAGTAGGGGGAAAGAGATTAATATCAACTGAGAGGACCCGGTGGCCAAACCAGAGACGTGACAGCTCCCCCACCCCCTAGCAGGTCTGACACAGACTAGGTCTTAGTTTAGGTTCACTAGAGTCCGCTGGAGCTGAGCAAACAATTCTCAGGAAATAACTTAGGGGCAGCCAATCAGGGAATGCCCCCCCCCCAAGCCTTCTGCTGGCTCAGCAGATCCCCCCCACCCCGCTTCTGCCAGCTAAAGATAGCTTTTCCTACCCCCCTGTCAACAAAACACTAACCACTAGACCCCCCTCCCCACTTAGGCCCCTAAGCTTTACATCCTCCCACCAATCAGCTCCCAGACTAATCTTTCCTCCACCAAACAGCACCAGATTAATCCTTCCTCCCTGGAATTCTCCTAACTCTGCTTAAAAGGAGCTTGTGACCTCCCTTGGGGGTCGCTATTTGCCACCCCAATCTGATGGAAATAAATGCTCTTGCTAAATTTCATACTTGACTGTTGGTCTTTCTTGGGGGCTTCTCTTGGATCTTAACATTAACTTACATTCCCAAGTTACAGTTCTTTGAGGGAAGGTGACATAATGGCAAAATCAATCCATCCATAGCATCAAATAAATCCAACAAATTTATTTGCATATTTATTGGGTTATGTTTACAGGTTTTTGATTAACAGATGATGCTAATAACAGAAGTAAAGTTTAGGCTTCACTATTCTCTTCAAATCTTTTTTTTTTTTTCATTTTTAATTAGCTAAGCTTTTTACTCCAACTATGGCAGTGCTTAAAGTACAGTAGGTCAAATTATGTGTACCCATTTAGAAAAGCCTAAAACTGTACAAATTTAGTGAATTACTTCTAAACATGCAGAGCAGATGCGATGTAAATATGGATGAAATCATTCTCAAGTACTACAACCTTTTTCACAGTATTTAACTACAAGTAGGAAATTATCGCATCCCATCTGCTCTGTGTTACATCTATATGGCAGTGTCTCTAAAGTAAATTGTTCAAGGTCAGTGTTTCTGTAAGCTCCATAATGATCAAAATCTAATATAAGCTTAACATTTGCCACATAAAGGCAATTAGTGTTGCTTGTATCAGGAAAATGCAAAACAAAGCTTAAAATTTCAAGCTTTCTTTCCTCAACACTTTTATCATTTATTATATAAAAAGCTGTCATTAAAATAATAAAGTTAAAGAAAAATAGTTTTGTTTAAGAACTTGTTTGTAAGTGGCTACAGAGAAATATTTTAAGTTTCTCTTTTACCTCTTTCCTATTTAAAACAAATATAACATTCGTCTTTTCTGTCCAGCAATATCATGCTAAAATAATAGTGTATTTAAAACTTACAGAGATGTAGCAGATTCTCTATGATTTCACACAACATCAAACATTAACTTGCCATATTTTTATTTATAACTTAGGACTTAAGTACAGTGTCATTTGTGAATGATTTGGGTGTTATATGACAGAAATTTTAATTATAATAGTTTAAAACAAGTGATAAAATCTTTAAAATTTTTAAAAATACAATAGCTAGCTCTATATAGACAAGGAGGTGATTATGTAAATATTGTAAAAGCAAAATGATAATTTGATTCTCAAGAAACTGACGTTACATCTTAGGAAACACTTAAATTTCATGTCATTAAAATCAGAGTACCAAAATGGGAAAATGACCTAATTTTTTCCCCAGTGATTAAAAAACTAGTAATAGTAAAGGGGGCTGGAGAGCTGCCTCTCTGGTTAGAATCACTCACTCCTGTTGCAGAGCAACTAGGTTTCTGGTTTTTGTTTGTTTGTTTGTTTTGGTGTTGTTCTTTTTTTCCCCTCAACATCTACATAATGGCTCAGGACCCTGTGTCACTTCAGTTCCAGAAGCTAAAGTGCCCTCTTCCGGACTCTATAGGCACCAGGCACACATGTGCTGCACATACATACATGTACACAAAACATTTATACACATAAAATTGGATAAAATAAATAATTTTCTTTTAAAACATAATAATACACTCCGAATCAGTCTTGCACCAAAATTCTTGTCAAGAGAACCAAACAAATGCTATGATAGGCTCCTAGTAGCCCCGTCAGAGACCAGGCCTCAGTTTTCGTTTACTGAAATCAAACCAACAGTTCTTGGAAAAACCACAGCCCAGGGGCAACCAATCAGAAAGTGTCCTGTCGCCTTATGCTACCTAAAGCAGCTTTTCCCACTCTGCTGCTGGGAAGTCCCTAACCTACCAATCCTATAACAACCCATAAACTTTTTGTGTAAACCCACCAATCAGCTCCCAGACTAACCTCCCCTTCCTGTAGTTGCCCTATTCTTGCTGAAAAGGGGCCTTCAAACTTCTCTCAGGGTCGCCATTTTCTTACTTTTTCACATGGTTTGACCCGTGTATTCTGGAATTTTTGCTCTCAAAAATCAAAAACTCTTGTTGATTGCTTACATGTTTGGTGGTCTTTTAAGGGACTTCTTATGGACTCTCTAACATCAACAACGATGTTTAGATTGTAATACAATGCTTTATTTGTTTTGATTTGTTGTTATTTAATAAATTCATTTATTTTACATCCAGGCCACAATTTCCCCTCCTTCCTTTCCTCCTGGTTCCTGTTCCTTACTTCCCCTCTGTTCCCACCTCTCAATCCACTCCTTTTCTGTTTCTGCTCAGGAAAGGGCTGGTCTTCCATAGGTATTTACAAAATATGGCATATCAAGTTTTAGTAAGACTAAGCACCTCCTCAAACACTAAGGCCGGGCAAGGTGACCCAGTATGAAGAGTAGGGTCCCAAAAGCCAGTAAAAGAGTTGGAGACAGCCCCTGCTCACACTGTTAGGAGTCCCACAAGAGGACCAAGCTACACAACTGTAACCTATATGCAGAGTGTCTAAGTCAATCCCATGCAGGCTCCCTGGTTGTTGGTTCAGTCTCTGTGAACCGGAATGAGCCTGGTTGGCTGATTCTGTGAGTTTTCTTGTGGTGTCCTTGACCTCTCCAGTAATAGACTGAGAATTGGTCTTACATCAAAATTCTTATCAACAATGACATTTAAAAGATTGTAAAATAATACTTTATATGTTTACTGTAAAAATATTTTCCAAGTAGTGTTTTGTTTATTTGTTGTTTTTGTTGTTGTTATTCTTTTGTTTTGGTTTGGTTATTGAATTTCCTGAGAAAGAGTCTTACTATAATTCTGTCTGTTTTGGAATTCACTTTGTAGCAGGCTGGTGTTAAACTCAGAGAGAGTTTTCTGCCTCTGCCTCCAAAGTGCTAGGATTAAAGGCATGTGCCAAAACAGCCAGTCCCAACTGGTTCTTATATTCAAATAGTCTTCGACTTTGGACTTTCAAATCTCCTAACTTTCCCCTTTACGTACATCAAGATGTTCCGTTGGATATAGTTCATAAAAATGAGATTGTAAGACAAAGAATGAAAGATATAGAAGAATATAGAACATAGCTCCAGTGAAATAAACAGAAGGTACTGAATTGCTGGCATAGAAGAACATTTCAGTTGGGGAACAATTCTTTTGGGTCAGAGTTGGAGTACTTCAATAACTCTCGTGAAAGCAATGATGAAATTTCAAACACAGTCTTCAGAATTCAAAACAATTTTGTAAAGAGTTACAAAGTATGAAAGCAAAGCAGTTAAATTTTAAAAGCATGTTAAAGTACTGAATTTAATAAAAAAACAAATTAATCAATACATCAATCTGATCAAAGAATATAGGCATTTATAAAGTATTTTTAAGTATCTATGGGTAATGAGCAGCTCTGATAAAAGTGATAATAAGCATTACTTATGTAAAGATTTAATACAATTTCTGTAACATGGGAAGTCTTTGTAAATGTTTATTGTAACATGTTTTGAGCTAGTCGCTGTACCCACAGTCAGCACTGTACAACACAGCATTTATTGTTGGGTGTTTTGTTTAGACTCCAGTGACTGTAGTCTGGAAGTAGGTAACATACTAACTGGAATAGCCATTGTCTAGATAATTTAGAGAGCTGGAGAACTCTTGGACCTGGTGATTTTAACAATGCAATTGGTAATGCAATTCGCATGCATAACCACTTATGTTCCAGATATTGTTTAAGTGGATAACAGTAGCAACTCTGTCTGAGCTTCCCGTGGCTTTTCCTTCATGACTGCTTCACAGGCTCTGTCTGTCCCATGCTACAGTTCTTGATACTTAAGCATTTTGTAATGGAGAATATTGAGAACTGAGCATGAAATATCTTCAACGAGACTATGTTTTGAATGTTTGGTCCCCAGCTAGCAGTGTTATTTGGGGAGCTGTGGGTGGAAATGTTAGGAAGTAGTACCTAGCTTGAGGACTAGGGAGCTGGAGGCAAATCCTCGGGGATATATTACCCTTGGGAACATTCTCTTTAATGCTCTGCTTTCTTGTCTGCTATGAGGTGAACAGCTTCCCTTGAGTACATGATTCTACACTCATGTTGTTGTGCACAAAGCACAGAGCCAACTGACTAACCCCCTCTCAAAGGGTGCATCACCATAAATCCTTCCTCTTTCAAGTCACTTCTGTCCAATATTTGGTCACAGAGACAAGGAAGTTAATCAGTTCAGGAAGGTGCATTTCTAGGGAGCTGCCATTGTTCAAGAAACAAGTCACTGCACAGTTTTAAGTACAAGAGGTTGACTGAATGAAAAATAAGACAAGTTTGGAACTCCAGGAGGCAAGGTGAACCCCCAAATGGTAACACCTATCAGATACTATAGGGCAGAGAGGGGTTAGGTAAGAAAAATCTCAGGTTACAATACTGTTTCCTAAGAAAAGTGCACTCAGCCTGGTAAGCTCTTGATGATTATGAGTCTTGAAAACTTGTTCTTGGCTAATACTACTCCCTTGTTCCTTCACAGGGGAAACAGAAAGCCTCATTAAATACATTTTGGGTATAAAAATGGACACTGAAGAGTAAAATAATGGCAATTAGAGCCTTTGTGCTGAAGAGTTTAGAGTCTTCTGGTAGCGATCATAATATTCTACTGCTTGTGACTCATACTGTATTGATATTACAAAATTTTCCAAAAATAGTCCACCATTTCCTTGAGCCTTTCCCATTTTTAGAGGAAGCTTAGAGGAAGAAGAATAAACCATATTCCTCTCTGGTACATTCAGTGTAATTTTCTCCCCCTGAACTCATCCTAAATTATACTCACCTCTATAAATCTATATTTATACATTTTGTTATCTGATGATATGATTCATATATTAATTCTTGTAAGATATAGGATGTTGGGCTGGAGAGATGGCTCAGTGGTTAAGAGCACTGGCTGTTCTTCCAGAGGTCCTGAGTTCAATTCCCAGCACCCACATGGTGGCTCCCAACCCTATGTAATGAGATCTGGCGCCCTTTTCTGTCCTGAAGACAGAACACTGTATACATAATAAATACATCTTAAAAAAAAGATATAGGATGTTTGTCCTTACAATTCATATTATTAAGTTGTATTATCAGCAGTAGAGCAATGAACTATCAGGACTACTGGGTCCTTGAGTTCTGTAGCTCTTACCCTGATAATATTTAGTCAAACATCCCTATCTCCTCTTACTGCTGCCAGCTTACCTACATGACTTGCCATAGTCATGGTCGTCATATTACAATGGTGGTTATTGGGAAGAAATATGACGTGCTTCAATGGTATTTGTTGTTAAATAGAAAATATTTTATGTCCCATTGCAAAAAGTGTCCCATTTGAGGAAAGAAACATCTAGTGCCAGATTTTGAAGCAGAAAACTACTCCTATGTATCATTGGGAGTAAAGGTAACTGGGTATCACCCTGTATAAGAGTCACTGTACATTTTCAAGATCCTCTAATTCATCTATTGGAGATGGAGACGTGTAAAGAGACAGAAAACAAAAATCTGTGTTTCTCAGATGAATTCTTTAGAGGTTGTGCTTCATCTGAGGGTGAGTTCAACTCTCTGATAGCCCTTCTGAATAGTACATTCTGGAAGATGTGAATCACATGGTTATGACTCCTCATGTACATCATTTTGCCTGTGAAATAATGCCCATAGTTTTATACAACATTGTTTGTTACATCTGGTGGTAGCAGAGTGCCAAGATGGTCCCCAAGATTCTCATTTTCTGATAAGTGCACCATTATTAATTCAGAATATGAACATTTTTGCCTTATGACTACATGCATGTCTTTTGAGAAGCATCTCATGTCATATTAATTTCCACTGGAGGTGATATATCCTTCTTGGGAAAGGAAATAATTTCATAGCTTGACTTAGTCTTCTGTGCCATGTTAGTCCATAGCCCAGTCACAAGAATCAACATGATTCACTCCGTTTGGTAATGTCATCAAGTGGAGCCATGATGGCTCTCTTTGTTTGTTTGTTTTCTTGGTTACTTGTTTATAAGTGGGGCTTTTAAAAAAGTGGGTCTGGAAATCATATGCAGATTAAATCATAGGCATTTGGAGGTAGAGCAGATACTGATCTTCCATTGGACATGAGAAAAGAAACTCCACTTGCAATGTGACATGTAGCAGAAAATATAAGGCAGCCACCCAATTTTGGTGTGATCAGGGTAGCAGCTTGTCAGGTTCTCTATTCGGAGACTACAAGGAAATGTAGTTGGTAAGTGATATCAAAAGAGAAGAACCGAGCCCTGTAGAGAGCACACTAAGAAAATTGTGACCTAATGTGGTATACTTGCCACCAAATACTTCACTGGTATATATAAGAAATGTGCCCTCTCAGTATTTCAAAACAAATCTGTGAGATAGTTTAATCAAACTTACTGAAGAGGTAGTAAAACCCATGTTACTGAGAAAGTTTCTTGCCCCTATCATTGTGACTACACTCTCAAGAAGGGGCTGGCTGCTTAAGAATGCTAAGAACATATAATGAAAATGTTTACAGATATGGAATGCATTAGAAAAAAAATTATGCAACATATTAATGATAAAATTAAAATATGTATGCTTTACAACTAAAGACTATTCATGATGAAGGCTTTACAGACATCAGATGTGAGCCTAGTTATAATCAGCTCATTTCTAAGCATCATGGAATAATGTATTTTATTTTCATGGATCAGAAATCAATAATATATGCATGGCACATCTTGGAACTGAGGATCCCAGAATGATATTTTGGCTAGAGACTAATATTTAGCTGGCCAAGCAACATGTATCTGCTGGATAACCAGTTATAAAATCAGAAATCTCTAGGGACCCACTGAAACCAGGTGCAAACCATCAATCTCATTGTTATCAATACACGATACTGGCAAGCTGGAACAAGTGGTCCAGATAGTCTTTTAGCCCATAGTTACAAAGCAATATTGTTTGTTAGTGTGTTTCATGCATTGGCTGAGCATCATATTCATGCACAAAGCCCAAGTGAATTCCAAGTCTGTTGTAACTGACCCTCATGACACAGATGTGCTTATTTTGTTTGTGAACCTGGAATGTCATACTCAATGAATGTAAATGATCTTGGAAAGCATGGTTCTTTATTTTAGCACATCTAATCTAGGGTCTTGTGTGGAGGAACATGTGTATGTCATACACTGCATTAATTTAGGCAGTACAATTTTAGAGTAAGTAGATTTTAAAAATAAGTATTTGAAGTTAAATTTAAAAAATGAAGTAATGGTAACAATGGTTTAATGCATTATTTTGCCTAAGATATTTTATATGTAAACTTACTATGAAAAAAAAAAAAAAGAACATGGTTGTTGTGTGATTAAATCTCCAAGTCCCAAGGGGAGAACCTGAGCTGAGATGCTACACAAAGCACAGTAGTCTCATAATGCCTTATAAGATCTAGAATATCTTCATAAGGAAGAATCAATTCTCTTTTCCATTTGGTGCAGAATGTACGTATTGGCATTTGTCTCCTTAACAGCTACCTGCATGATAATTACCCAGTGACAACGGCATTAAATGAAAAGAGGCCTTCTATGTACAGTCCTTCTCCGCTTTCTGGCAATTGTTGAACTTTTCCCTTAGCCTTTGTACTGCGCTCATATAAATGATTACAAAGTTTGGGTTGAAGGGATGCTTGGGTGAACATCATCAGCTTTATTTCCTTTCGAGTAGTCCCAGTCTTCAGTACCACCCAGACGCTTCTACACAGGCTAAATTCTGCGGCTCAGCAACTAAGTGGCACAAGCCACAGGGAGTGCATAATACCAATTTTCCACAGCCTGCACTGCCTGCCCATTTGCTTAAAATTGCCATTTGAAGACACTGACTTTACTCTGTAAAGCTCTGAATAGTTGGGGCCCTGGCTCCCCTGGAAAGCTCTCTCTCCCTCTGCCATGTAATGACATTCAGAACCAGCCAGTGTGCTCCTGAAGAGATCTCTCATTTAAGACATATGGAGCCTTATTTAAAGTGGGAATAGCATTCCACAAGGCCAATCTACAGCTTTTGCTTGGTGACCCAGTGCTCCAGTAGTAACCTTAGACAGCGCCCTAAGCCTTCTCAGCCCCTCTTTTTAATTCCCTGTAATTAATATAGTTATGGACAACAATGCTGTTCTGACAGTTCTATGAACTCTTTCCTGATTATTTAAGATACTTTTCGTATGTTGTGATTGGAGCAATTTGATAAAATGTACAACTCAAATATATTATTTCAATTCCACATTTTAAAAATCTTTGTAGAAATCATCATAATGACAGGATTTAGCTCTTTTAAAGAATATTTCAGAACTTTTATGATAAGTAATTGCAGTTGTGTTTTAGAAAAATGTTATGACTGAAATGCAAAAAGTCATCAAAACATATCACTGAAGGCTGAATAAATCATAGAATCCTTTGACATATGCCAAGAAGCTGCATGCACACATTTGTGATTCTTCTGTGAACAATATATTTTGGTTAGAATTATTTAAAAAAAACTAATTAAATGAAACAGCGTTTTAAAATTATACAGATGCATTCATTCTCATTACACTTTAAAGAATACCCATCCCATTAATCCAGCTTTTGTAAATATTCTAAGAAGAAGCAATTATGAACTTATTCATAATTTGCTCTCAAATTTCATAAATTTTGTGTGTGTATATTTATAATGCAACTGTAAATGATCGCCATTTTACAAACATCATCACTCCTTAATCTTTTGTTTAAGAACATACATTTTATACTGTTTGGTAGATTTTGAAACTAAAACAATGCAATATTAAACAATAAACAGCTTTAATATGATTTGGAAAAACAATAGGATTTAGATCAGAAGCATGTTTATAAGGCTGATATACAATGTTCAATTTGAAAGTGGTACGTATTATTTAACATTGTAAACGATATCATTGGAGAAGTGCTGAAGCTCACTTAAGAGCAACAGAAAATATGCAAAGTTCTTTTGATTGTGGTAACTTGCAACTCAATGGCGTCATTGCTGCATTGTGGGCTTGCTGCTCCAGTCATTCCTCATTCCTAGTGATTAAAGATGTTAGATTTCCTCATCTCTCTGTGAACAGAGAGATTTAGTCATCTCTTTGTGAACTGAGACAGTTTCATCACTGAAAACAGAGATAAAATTTTATTAACTGTGACTAATAAAATTTCTAATACATTTGTGTAAGTGAGCATGTTTGGGCTTGAATGGGTGAATGTGGGTTGTGTGCATGTAAGTGTGGGCACATGCATATGAAAACTGGAAGTCAAGCCTAGGTATTGTACTTAGGAACAGTTCATCTTGTTAGTTGAGATAATAAATTTCACTGAGACCTAAGATTACTTGATTATTCCAGATTGGCTGACCAGTAAGTCTCAGAATTCATTCTCTAGCTCCATCTACAACAATAGTATTATAAGTGGGTGATAGCATACTATGTTTTTTCTTCTTTTTTCCTTTCTTTATTCTTTTAATTATCAATCTCAGACCTTCATACTTGCATGGTAAGTATTTTGGGAAATAGCTAAAAACACAATGCTACATACAAAAAAATTTCAAAAGTAAAGTAACATTTACAAATAAGTGCTTTGTAGGAAATAATAAAAGACTCCACTAACAAGCATCATTGAAATATGTATGTACTCTAAATAGAAGAGGTATTGAAAGTTTTTTTATTGTTATTGGTATATTTTCATCAGCAAGTAGGAAAGAAAATATTATGGTATATGATGTCCATACAGTGTTTTCTTTCAGGCTGGCCTCAAACTGACAGAGATCTGCCTGGCTCTGCCTCCTAATTGCTGGGATTAATGGCATGTGCCACCACCGCCCGGCTCATACAGTGTTTTCTTGAATAGATAAAATTAAAAGAATTCCATGCATAAACTTTGGCCTTAAGACTTAACACACATCCTTTTTTTCTGACAAGAGAAAGAAGCAGAGAACAAGTTATTAAATAGAAATAGGTAGATTGATTTTTAAGGGATGAAGATGAAGAAACTCTCATTGTTTTTTATTGCTCCTATAAATTAAGAAACCATGTTAGATCATTAGTCAGACGATCTCATGCTTGTGTATGTACAAGTTAGGAACCTTTCCAGTACTCTTGCATAAGAGTAACAAATCTAAGAACATCTGGGCAGTGGTGGTGTATGCCTTTAATCCCAACACTCTGGAGGCCTAGGCAGGCAGATCTCTGAGTTCCAGGACAGCATAGTCCACAGAGCAAGTTCCAGGACAGCCAGGGCTACACAGAAAAACAAAACAAACCTGAACAACAACAACAAAAGATTATAATGTAAGTTAGACTAAAAATAATTTTAAGTATTTCAAACAAGACAATAGTAACTTACTTTACATAACAATAAATATGTATTAAAGTATTAAATCAAGGAATTGAGTAATAGAATTTTATAATACTATTATATTGAAGTAGGAAATGGCATTTATTTATTTTTAGATGATTTCCACAAAGTTAACATGCTATTAATGAATTCACATTCTATAATGTCCTCAGATGTAGATGGAGAGTTTTCTGTCCGGGTCCTGCCAAGAACCTGGATTCCCTTAGCCCACTTATAAAATAAACATACAGACACTTACATTATTTAAACTGCTTGGCCATTAGCTCAGGCCTATCATTGTCTAGCTCTTACTCTTATATTTAGTCCATTTCTATTAATCTATACTTTGCCACGTGGCTTGTGGCTTATTGGTACCTTACATATTCCTTGTCCTGGGCGCGGCTCCTGCAGTCTCTCCCTCTGCCTTCCTGTTCCCTCAATTCTCCTCTGTGTTAGTCCTGCCTATACTTCCTGTCTGGCTACTGGCCAATCAGTGTTTATTTATACAGACCAATATCTACAGCACGAAGACATAGGTAACTCATCAATAGTGTGTTAGTTTTGTTCCTACCTGGAGGACAATTTGTATTTCAGTTAATTGTTAGTCTAAATATTTATTTCATTTTCCCATGAAACTTTACCATAACCAGAATTTTCTCACCATACACTGGAAACCTTATATTTAAGAAACTATATAATTTGAGGAGAGGGCTCAGTCTTTAAAATGCTTTCTGTACAAGCATGAGGATCTGAGATTGATTCCCAATCCCCACGGGGGGTGGGGGAAGGCATGTTTGGATGCATCTATCTGTATTCTTTAGGCCTTGAAGGGACAATAATAGGTAAATCCCAGGAGCTCACTGGCCAAACAGCCTAGCTTAATTTGTGAGCCTCAGTTTCCAGTGATAGTCATTGTCTCTGAAAATGCAGTGGAGGGCTCCTGAGGATCAATACAACTGAAAGTTTACCTCTGGTTTCCACACAAACATTTGCCTCTGCCTGAATGTAGGCACCCTCACACATGCATGAAAACTCACTCACATATGTAGAAACTCTGTAGAGTGAAATAGGGAGAATTTACAAATAATTACCAAGACAAAAAGATATAAAAGTTTTGCTTTGGGAAATGAGAGATGAAATTAACTATCAGATTTGGAAATATCTATCATTCATGACACTCCAGTTTCTTACCATTCTCTTTTCTAATGATTTTATGCTTGAGATTTTTTCTTAATATAAACTTATCTGGCATTTATCATGGCAATTTTACCATTCATGTTAGGTATAAGCAAGCCATAACCTGTAAATCAAATCTTCAAATGACTTGATTGTGTAAAAAACTCTCTACTGGAAAATATCACACTCATTTAGCTTGTATTGTCTTTGACTGATTTTGTGATTGCTGTACTATGGTAGTGTTAAATAATTTTTATTCAGCCTTTAACAGGAAGACAGTTTGTATAACTATAATCTAAAGGAATTTCAACAAATATGTATGGGAATTCTCACTTAAAATAATATCAACAGTAAAATATTAACTATTGTGTAGAAAAGCAATAAAAGTAATGAGAAAACTAATAGAAGTAATAAGTGAAAGTAATTAAAAACTAATAAAAGTTTTAAATGCTAAAAATATATGAAATAGTGACTGTCAGTTTAAAGAGCAGTGATATAGTATTTTTTTATCTGTTAGATTAGTGAATGTCAGACTTCTGATAAACATTTGTTTATTATATCCATCCATTACTCTGCTAGCATGAATGTAAATGGAAGAGATACTCCAAAGAGAAAGTTTGGGTAGATTCAATTTATTGAATGATTAATTATGCCATTACAGGACACTATAAAACAGCTTCTGTAGTTCAGATTGAGCAAAAAATGTAAATAAGTGTGTTTATTAAAATATTGTTTGTGACGACCCATTGTTTTAGACAATCCATAGACTAACTGTAGTATAGAGGAGAGAAATAGTAAAAGCAAGTATTTCTTTCTCTCTATCAAATAGAAGCCATAAATTAATATTACAGAGTAGACTACAGATTTTATAATTGTAAACTTAAATGAAAATTAAGTGATATTTCTACATTAACAATGTCTTTTATAAAGAAAAAGGAATATATGTGATAATATGTGCAAGATAATATATACTAAATATGTTGGAATTATGGGAGCTTTGATTGGAGAAGGAAGATATGAAGTCTGCAGGACTAGAAGGAGAGAATGGGGAGTTGGTAATCAAAATAGTGATTCTTTTTGGGTCATGAGTGTTTTATTAGTCTAATAACCAACAACAGGAAACAATTTTATGCAATTAAACACAATTAATTTTTTTCTATGCTCTAAAAGTGCTTCACTCACATATTCAGAAATCTTAATTTTCAGTTTTTTTTCCACTGAAGAGGAAAAGACTCATTTTTCTTTTTTCTCATGGACTTTACAATGAATTAGTACACATTCTCTTTAATATATTGTTTTTTGGGTGCTTATAATAACTTGGAATTTCTAATAAGACAAAGGATCTACTCAAAGAGAGAGGATTGATTTTAATATGTGACAAATTATAAAAATTAACCTTATTTTAAAATTTTGATAAGTAATCTATTTTTAAGGACTTTTAAACTACTACACTAAACATACAACCATATAAATTTCAGCCTTCTATTAGTAAATAAACTGTATTGAATTGTTTTAGTATGCTTACTTCATTGTCTGAAACTGCTGTGAATTAATGTATTTATTAAATAAACTGAAGGTTTGAAAAAGATGAAGCTTTGAAGTCACAAGGTCTTTAAACTTTATATTGATTTTCATTTTGTTTACTCAGAAACAAGACGCAATTTCTAAAAGTACCCTTACATATAAGAGGTTTGATGTAGTATGCTTTATACTCTGAAAGGTAACATTTTCTACAAGTAGGATTCAGTTCTGGCTTCTGAAAGGCACTTTGAAACTAAATGAAGCTCAGTCCATGTGTTGCACATGATTAAAAGGATAAGAGAGTCATTAACTAAACTGACTAATGGGCTACAGAGCAGTTAATACTCCCAAATGCCATCCTGATGAAAAGAAGGCCTTTTCTTATTAATTTTCCTACATAGATCTTATTTGGGTAGCAAGAGAGTAGATCAATTGTGCTCCACACTTCCTCAGATTTGGTGTCACTGATGTGGAATAATGCCACCCTCCCTATCATAGGAAAACACTATCATTTGTGTGTTACAGGCATAATTTCAAATACCTGTCTGTTCTGTTCTTTCACAATCATGCTGTCTCTTGAAGACTTCAGATAAGGCAGCAATGTAAGACAGCCCCCCCTTTTTTTCTGTAATACTCATTAAGCTAGCTAACCACCCATTCAGCTGGAATCTCAGAGAAATAGCTGAACGTAATCATACTAGCATGATACAGGGTCTTATTTACCAAATATAAACAAGTTGGATCTATAGCGACATATTCTATTTCAGCCTATAAGATTTATGTGTGATGAATTTTTTCCTTGTTTTTTAGGGGAAAGCAGATTAACACAGTCTTCTTAGCTATTCCAAGATAGACTTGAACTATTGATCCCCTGACTCAGCTTCCAATTCTGCAATATTGGCAAAAGACACCAATCAACTTGTCACTGTTCTTAGGTAGTATCTTTCTTTACTTCATAGGAATATGTATATATATTCTGTCCTTTTAAGACACTAAAATTGACTGTCCAAAAAACATACAACTATGTACATTTATGTGTATTTATATGTCACAGATGAGGAAGCTAAATTCATTTGCAGAGATATGGAAAGTATCAGAACATCATTGATTTATAAAGTCTAATAATAGGAAGAGACTGTGTCTTTTTTTCATAGAGAAAGCATCTGGTTAGGAGGCTTATGGCACTATTGAGAAGAAAAATGCTGGGAGATTCTCAATTAGGTGTGTGAAGTATAAAATAAATGGATGTGAGGTAACCATACCCAAATCTCTAGAGATTTTATAAAGAAATATGTCAAGTTGCTTCACAGAACTATTGAAAATAAGTATGTAAGGAGGTCAAAAATGAGTGGAAATAATTTTTGTTGGTAAGTGCACTTGAGAGTTAAGAAGTGCACAGGTGTTAGCAAAAATGGAAAAAAAGCTTACAAACTACTTTAATGTCAGAAAAAAAAACAATTAATTAAAAGCAAGAAGACCTAAGCAATTTTTTCAGTCTCCACTTTAATCACTGGGTGTACTCTCCTGAAGGAGCTTCATTGTTTTCATTTTTGCTGGAGCAGAATAAGGAATGTAAGGTCTACCTGTGTAAGCCTGTTGTCACGATTAAATTCTGTCTGTGTGAAAGACAGTGGCATAACTTAAAGTAATTAGTGATTATAGAGGTACATTTATTTTTTTTCATTTATTCATAATGAAGAGGAAGATGGTTGAAAGAGAACTGTGAAGACAGAGAAGTGAATGAAACTCACATTAGAGTTCAGAAGGCTCAGATCCCTTTTTAGAGGTTACATAATCAGAAAACGGATTCTGGAGGACTGGAGATTTGCCCACAAATGAGCTGCTCCTAATCGGTGTAGAAAGTCCCAGTGGCACATCTCTAGTGACACTCCAACCTTGTTGAGGCTGGTATTTTTTGATGAAGCAGATGCTGGAGGCGCCCATGTTGCTGTAGTCTCAATACACTCCTTGATTCACCAGGCTAAATTTAAATACAGTTGTTTCTGTATTTCTTTACTTCTTGTTTCGTTCATTGACTGTGGGTGTCCTATCTAGTATAAACGGGCATTTTATCCAGACGAAAGATATAGCACAATGTAATGTGAGACAACTAAACACCAAATATTTTACTTTCATATTGCTTCTTTTGTGTTTTCAGTGTTTTTGCTATTGTACAAGTGTAGCTTTCTGTTAGCTTTAGAATCAGAGGACACAACCTACTCAAGCTGGTATGTTCATGCCCCTAGAATGTACCGAGGCTACTAAGTATCTCCTTGTGCCCTAGTTGTCCCCCTCCTTTTTCATCAATCACATCAGTGTAATGTGAATATGTGTCATATATTCTTATTACATTCGATGGGAATTTTGTGTTAATTAATCGTTAGAATTTGTAATAAATTTGGTTTTGTGCAATTTAACTTACAGTGTTTGTCAGAAAATAATCCTTAAATAGGGATATCCATTTACACTGCTTTAAATTTAGTTTTAAAGATTATTTCTTTCAGTCTTTTATAAATAAACAAAAATAGGAACCTGTCAAGGAATGCAAATATATTTTTAGCAATTTTTGAAATGTATCATATAATTGTATCATTTCCCCTTTCCTGTACTCCCTTCAGCCCCTGCTGTACACACCCTTGCTTTCCCAAATCCATAGTTTCCTTTTCTTCAGTTGTTCTACATACATAATCACCCCTGTATGCAACTTGCTCCGTCTGTATAATGTAACATGTGTGTCTATGATGCCAAGGCTGACCACTTAGTGTTGGATACACAAAGGCCAAGACTGGCAGCACACACAAACTGGATCCCCAAGTGAAATTTAAAAAAAAAATCTCCAAGTTTGTGAGAAGGGATGGTACAATGGGGAAATTAGTTATGGAAGAAGTTGGATGGGTGAACATGTTTAAAAATTGTACGAAATTCTCAAGAATTAATGAAATATGTATAAAAGGGAAGACACAATGTGATGACTTTATTTAATAGCAGAAGGTAATGAGGCAAACATTTCTCTTCACAAACCATTTTAAAGATCTGAATTTTAAAATATCACAACTACATACTTAAATGAGAAACTATTATTTCTCCAAACTCTAAAACTTCCTTCTAATGTTTACATCTAAATGCAAAAAAGTGGATACATTTAAATCAGAAAGATATAAAATTTTTAAAATGAATAAATTCTGGAAATAGTCAAGGTTAATCTGCTGTCATTTGTTGGTTATATCAACTAATCTATATTTTACATTCTGTTTTCAATTATCCAATGCGATGGTAGCTCAAGACTCATTCCTAGATCACATGAATATAGAAAAATTGGTCAGTCTTGGTGTTTTTAAATAAAACTGAGGCAAGTTTTCAGGATTTTTCAGAGATCTAACTTTTCTTTTTTATATCCAAGAGTCAAACCATGAAGAAAACAAGTATCTAAACTCTGATTTGTCTCTCCATATTAACAAACTGTCAGCTGCTACCAGGGATGCAGATATTTGTAAAAATGTTTGACCATGTAATCACAAATGTATGATTTTGTATAAATTGTGTGGATTAATGGTTTTGCTTCTTGAAGCCAGGCTTATGTAACAGGACACTACAAACTTGTGTGGGCTATTTATTATGTTCCAAACAGTCACTAGATGTAGTATACTGACATGTTTTATTTCTCAGGCTACTTGGACATGGTGTGTGGGTTTTACATCAATCCACAGTAATCACAAGTTATTTTCCATAAGAAATAATAGCACGTGTAATTGACAAATAGTGTTTGCTGGAGGAAACAGCACTGCATTATTTCCTAATAATGGGGTAGCTAGCAAATCATCACTGATCAAAGTCTGTATATTATATAAAAAGAGAACAGTATATTTGTTATAATTCAGAATGGGTAATTGTAAGGGCTCAAGAAAATATTTAGTTGTGTTGTAATAAGGCCCAGAATGGAAAACTCTGTTAAGTCTGATGTTCTCAGGGAAAAGGTCAGTCAGTCAGAAAAATCCAATTATTTTACTATGGTTGAGCCCACATTGATTTTTACAGCTGAGGTTGTATAGTGGGTGGTCCATGAATAACTACACCATTTATTTTCACCTGGGACTTACCTGTAGCAGAGCAGATAGATAAACCAAATGGTCAACCTGAAGTATCCATGAATATTCTCTAAAAGTGGAGAAATTCAAGTGACTTTCTTCCCAAAAGGACCCATTAGAAATCAGAACAAGAAATAACATATCTAAAACATAGAATTTTTACACAAAAGAAACCTCTCATGTAACATCCTAGAATGGTAGTTTCTTTTAGGTTGTCTAAAATATTTCTGCTTATTTATAAATATGACTTGAGCTGTGACATATGCTTACACAAATGTGAAGTGTTGAAATAAGAAAAGTGATTTGGCTATGGCCCCCAAATATTTTTAATAACTAATAATAATAATAATAATAATAATGATAGTAATAATAAATGCATATAAGGAAGCCAAAATTAATAGTAAAATATATCATTATAAGATTCTAGAGCTTTGTTGGACATTTCAAATTTACCATTTTAAATTAATGAAAGATTTCCCATTTTGAAACAAAATTCAGAAACTTAACACAAAATCACAAACCTCTTTGAGTTTGTGGCCAGCCGGGGCTACAGAGTGAGTTCCAGGACAGACTCCAAAGCTACACAGAGAAACCCTGTCTTGAAAAACAAAACAAAACAAAACAGAACAAAACAAAACAAAACAAAACAAAACAAAACAAAACAAAAAACAAGCTACTTTGTTTCTTATACTAATTTGACAAACACTGCAAATAAACATGCCACTTTCAAGAAATATTTCTACTAATAGAACACAAAAGTCTAACACAATTATCCTACTGTTTTGTAGACATTTTAATGTGCCCTCATGCTCATTGGAAGGTGCAAGTACCTGTCATGTGGTATACTGGTTGTCATGAGTGGGTTGCTCATATATACATATGTATGCCTCTGTTTTGTGTGGATAGGAGGAGACAAGTTCCATGAATATATTAAATGTTTTATAAGTACTTTTTACACTTAAATAATACATTTGTTTTATATTTTGAGAATTGCATAATTACTTCCACTACCATTACCTTCCCCTTAAAGTCCTCCTGTGTTCCTAATTCCCACTCAAATGTATAAGCCCTTCTTCTTTTTTAATTATTTGTAAACACACACAAGCAAGCAGCACATGCACACAAAGTTATATATATATATATGTATATATACACATATATATGTATATATATATATATATGTGTACACATGTGTGTGTAAAATTATATATGTGCATATAAAAGGGAACTACCTGAGTCTATTGCTGCTCATATGTATGTGGTGGTGGGATTGCAGTCTGGTGCAGCTAATAGCAAAATCAGCATGAGAATTTTCAAAACACTAAAAGTAGATCTACCATAGGACCAAAGTATACCATTTCATTCATATGTCAAAAAGATTTGACATCCTTCTCCAATGATGGAGTCCTTAAACATTATTAAATTTTGGGATTCTGTAATATGGGAAGAATTTTCAGAACGAAATGGCCTTTTGGAGTAGGAAAGCAAATATATCAGAACACAGCACCATGTTTATATTTGTAATTCCAGTAATTGATAATGCGATCCCATTACTAGCAATATTCTTCTACATTATTTTTTTTTTAGAAATTCTATTTCTTTTAGAATGTTTTCACCATTGATATTTTTAAAATTTTAACTCTTTGTTTTTGATAAATTCATGCCCAGGTACTACATTCACATCTATAGCTAGAACATTTTCTGTGTCCCAGCCTGCTGGTGGTCAGGACAAAACTCTCTCTCACCTGCCAGTATCGCTTGGGCCCGCAGCTGCTCAGGCCCAAGTAAACACACAGAGACTTACATTCCTTATAAACTATATGGCCATGGCTCAGACTTTTTGTTAGCTACATCTTACAATTTAAATTAACCCATTTCTATAAATCTATACTTTGTCACATGGCTGGTGGCTTACTGGTATCTGTACATCTTGCTTCTTATGGTGGCGGCTGGCAGTGTCTCCTGACTCAGCCTTCTACTTCCCAGAATCCTCCTCTCTACTTATCCTGCCTATACTATACTTCCTGTCTGGCTACTGGCCAATTAGCATTTTATTTATCAATCAATCAGAGCAACACATTCACAGCATACAGAAAGACATCCCCAGCAAACATCCTTTCCAGTCGCCCTCTCCCTATGCAATTCTTCCCATATCCCCCAACTTCCTCTCAAAATCAAGCCCTCTTCTTTTATAACAAGAAATCCTCTTCTATAATTACAATTACAAATAATTCTTTTATAATTAATTATAAGCATTATAACTAAAATATAAATAATGCCATATATCACCTAATAATATATCATAGTAATATAAATCTACTGAGTTCATTTAGTGTTGCCCGTATGTACATGTGTTTAGGATTGACCACTAGGAATTAGATAACTTACCGGGGGATCTTTCCTGTAGAAAACTGATTCTCTCTCAGTGGCCTGTAGGTAGGTCCCATGTAGGAGTGGAGCCTAGTGAAATTTTCTGTATCCATGTTAGCAGGTCAACTGCTGTTGTCATTATCCAAGTGTTGTTTAGGCAACTATATTGCTGCCCTTTTCTGGGTATAGCAATATCTGTGTTAAGTCTAGTAGACACTATCTAGAAGCAGATGTCCCAATCCTCTGGCTCTTGTAGTCTTTCTGCTCACTCTTCTGTGATGTTCCCTGAGCCATATAGACATTGTGCTTGGGCAGCCCACAGTCACTTAGTCTATCCATTTTAATCAGTTGTGGATCTTTGAAACAGCTTCCATTTGTAGCAAAAAGAAGCCTTTTTGATGAGGAGTGAATAGCTCTTGGTGAAGGGCATAGCTATGAAATATTTGGAATTTTACAATTTTTTTTTTGGTGTCTGTTGAGATTATACCTACCGTTAGTGGGTAGGTATCTTTTATTAATTTAAAATAAGCCATCATATGTTTAGAGTTGAATTTGTTGAACCATTCTATCATCCCAGGGCTAGATTCAATTTGATCATGGTGATATATTCTACTTTTAATACACAACTGAATTTAGTTTGTCAGTGACTTTTAAGGGTTTTTATATACATCTCCATGATAAATATTGAACAGCAATTCTCTAGTTGTTTGTCTTTAAGTAATGCACTGACTTCATCTATCTTGTAATAAATCTTTATCTCTCACTAGACTTAGGTAATACTATTAACTAAAATAGGCACAAGTATAAGTGTTGTTTCCTGGTGGTTGAGAGATAATTATTTTTCTACATAAAATTGGAGTCTCATTTTTGGAATTCTAATTAAAATCCGTTTGAATATCATTTAGTCACTTATCTGATTCATTTATTCTTTCATCTGTTGATTATTCATGAAGGTATTATTTAATTTTCATTAAAATATGATTTTTTTAATTTTTCAGGTTTATTATTACTATCAAATTTATACCAGGACTTTCAGAAAAGTTATTCGATATGATTATATTTTTAAATCTTTTTAAGATTTCTTTTGTGCTCTAGCATATTGTCTATTCTATAGTATATACTACATACTATGTATAATTAGTAATAACATGTATTTTATGTTCACAGTTTCTTGCTATATACACAAATCTGAACCTGAGTTCACAAACCTTCTAACACATCCTCCTACACATGAGATTAATTGCTTACATGAGTATACCCATCTATAGTGCATTTTATTTTTTGTTTTTTTATTTCTGTTTTTTTATTACAGAAATATGACATTGATGTGCCCCAAGATTACCACCCTGTTTTCCACTTGTGAATTATGATTTGATGACATTTATTTTACAGATTTGGATATTACAATATTGTCTACATTTATGTTTACTGTTGTTCTATTCTTTTGATGATCCTGTCATTGTATAATTACCTTTTTAAACTCCAGTGGAGCAATTTTGACTCAGCATGCTACTTAATAATAATAATAATAATAATAATAATAATAAAACTACCACTTCTTTCTTTTGTTTTGTATTTTCATTTTATGTTCTATCACTTTTTATAGGTAAACACAAAATAAATTGCAGGTATTAAATAGTTAGAACATTTTTGTTCCCGAGATAGTATGTCCTTAGATTGGGGAATTTAATAAATCTATAATTAAACATTTATTACTAATGACTTGCTATTCATATATTGTTAATGATTTTCAGTTATTCATTTCACTCTTCTACTTTTTTGTGATTTTGCATGTGTGTGTGTGTGTGTGTGTGTGTGTGTGTGTTTGTGTGTATATGTGACATACTTTCATTCTACTATACTATATTTTTATGTAGCTATGACAAACTTTTTTGTTATGGCATATGACATTTTTAAATTAGGATTTTACTGGATTCACAGATCAAAACAAAAGATGGCACTCTTGTTTGATTCTGTTAACTGCACCAGTACCAGTTCTGAGTAGGTCCATAGGCCATAGGAAAAAAAACTTATCTTTTCTCTAAATGGTCATACTATCAAACTCCACTCTAAATACTTACTTTTATATTCATAGATTAGTGAAAGTATGAACCCATATTCTTAAGTAGTCTTGTCATTTCTCTTTTAGTATATTTATGAAATTATAATTTTGGTGAATTCAATTTATGAGCATAATATTTCATTGATTCTTTTAACTTCAAGCACTATTACATTTTCTTTTATTTATACACCATGTACGTTGACTGGTAGGAGAACCTGAGGTTCTTCTGACTCAATCCATCTAATAGCTGTGGATTTTGTCCTCCTCTACCTGGAAATATGAAGCTTAACAATATGTGTATCCATTGAGCAGTAAAGAGAGCCTTTCAATTCCACTTCTAGGAGTCGAGTACTCCTTACCCTTTGATTGCTATCTGTGTTCCTTAAGAACATGCTCATTTGTTTTTATACTCAATCACATAGACCTGCAAATAGTTTGTTAACCTGTTGTTTTGGGTGAATTGAAAGGTGCTTTTACAAGTATTATTCCTTCATTTATTAAGTACATGAATGACTGGAAAATTCTGTTCTGCTTAAAAATTGTTTGATTTACCTTTAGAAAGTAAATTACTCTCAGGCAACATCTAATATATTCCACATCTGGGACTGTATCATAGATGGTACAGCTTTCTGTGCATGAAGGAAATGATAGATCCTATCATCTTTGAAAGCAGCATCACTTAGGATGTCTGACACACCCTAGAGACAAACTTTCAGAGCAAGCATAATGTATCTAAGTATGCTATCGTTATAGTTAAAGAATGCTCTGCTTGTGAAATACAAGTAGCAAATATGTCGTTATGGTCAAAATGAAAATGGAAGCTGTTCTGGCTGATTATGTTCATGTGGAAATTGGTATTTGCAGCCTAATTTTTCTTGTTGAATTGATAAGTGATTTATCCTAAACTACCACTTACATTTTCTTGAGGTTTTCTCTTGATGTATCAAATGTTTAAACAACACAAAATAGGTATACTGAATTACTTGGGTTGATTTCATTTTTTGTGTATATAATTCTGCATGTGTGTGTATCATTTTTCACAAATGGATTTTGGAAATTCATAAGTTTAATAATTCAATTTCTAGTGAAAATATAATTTACCTTCTGTGGGAAGTGTCTCTTAACTTAAGCATTACATTCTTGTTTTATTGAATATGCCATGTAATGATCTGCTGATGCTGCTATCATCATAGGTTCGTTTACAGCCAATTTAGTTTTCAGAATTAATTCAATCACTTTGGCATAATTGGTTTACATAACTATATCTCGCTTCTTCAGGATTCCTGGACAAGAACATAGATCATTTTATTATGAACCAAACATTTTTGGTTAGCTGGGTAGCATTCAAAGAGGTATTAAAATTACTATCATATGCAATAATACTTGCTTTTTAAACAAATACTATATGTTAAATTAATAGAAAAGAAATGTTATTCAATTAAGCAAAGGACAAAGAGCCTTTCTAGAGTGATATTCATGTGCATTGTTGTTCCATATTTTATCTTTTTCAGTCAGCTTTCTGCCTGCCACAAGATCATGCTGAGAGGGAAAAAAGACTTAGAAACTGAAAATTAACCCTGAGCCCTTTCCCTTTTAAGCAGGAAAAGCTACCTACATTCATAAAAGCATGCATTGTCTAACTCATGCATAGAGAGAGGACTTTATTTACTAAGACAGAAATTACAAAGCTTTGCAATCTTCTCCTCTATTCTAGCCAGGTTGATGCTCTGGCCTAGGCTTTCTCCTTCTACCCAAACTCAGGACTTCCCTACCAACTCATCACTACAAAACACACATTGTCTCAATGGGAGCAATTAAAAGACTGGAAAAAAAAATAAATGAGAGCATCGAAGTACAATGAACAATTGAAGTTCTAAAATTTCCTAAATTTAGAGGTGGGGAAATCACAAGTGATTATTATCTGAATGAAATATTAGACTGATTTAATAGCCCTTGTGAATGACTGGAGAAAGATTTTAAAAAATCTTTTTTTTTCTTTTAGATACTTCAATTTACTTCTTTATATTATTTCTGAAATTGTATTTATTTATTTGCGTATATATTTGCATTCTCTGTATATGGGTGTTTTGTTTGCAGGTATGTCTGTTCAGCAAATGCATGCCTGGTGATCAGAGAGGACATAAGAGAGCACCCGATCACCTGAGGCTGAAGTTACAGGCCTTGTGACCTGCTGTATGGTTGCTGGAATTGAGCTCTGAGCATCTCTAAGAACAGCCAGTTCTCATAACTGCCGAGCAGTCTCCAGCTGTCCTCTTCTAAAAAATGATGTTAGGAAATAACATTTGGAGGTGTTAGAAGGAGAGTCCTTCGTGGGATTTCTGTGCTTTTACATGTTTGCGGTTATACGGAGTTCAGATGTGCTTATCACTTTAAAAAAAATATACCCTAGCTCCACATCCTCTCCAGCATAAGGTGTCTTCGGAGTTTTTGATCTTAGCCATTCTGACAGGCATAAAGTGGTATCTCAGAGTTGTTTTGATTTGCATTTTCCTGATGATTAGGGATGTTGAGCAATTCCTTAAATGTCTTTCAGCCATTTGAGTTTCCTCTGGTGAGAATTCTCTGTTTAGTTCTATAGCCCATTTCTTAATTGGACTGTTGGGCATTTCGATGTCTAATTTCTTGAGTTCCTTATATATTCTGGATATCAGTCCTCTGTCAGATGCTGGTGGGAATGCAAGCTTGTACAACCACTTTGGAAATCAATATGGCGATTTCTTAGAAAATTGGGAATCCATCTCCCCCAAGATCCAGCTATACCACACTTGGGCATATACCCAAGGAATGCTCAATCATACTGCAAGAGCACTTGTTCAGCTATGTTCATATCAGCATTATTTGTAATAGCCAGAACATGGAAACAACCTAGATGCCCTTCAACTGAAGAATAGATAAATAAAATGTGGTACATATACACAATGGAATACTACTCAGCAGAGAAAAACAATGACATCATGAAGTTTGCAGGCAAATGGATGGATCTACAAAAAATCATCCCGAGGTAACCCAGACTCAGAAAGACAAACATGGTATGTACTCACTCATAGGAGGATACTAGATGTGGAACAAGGATGACTGGACTGCTACTCACATCACCAGGGAGGCTACCTGGAAAACAGGACCCCAAAAAAGACATGGGGATCGCCCCGTGTTGGAGAAATGGAAGAGATCTACATGAACAGCCTGGACATGAGTGGAGGTAATGAAGGGCAAGGGTCGAGGGAAAGAGAGCTTGGGGGAACGGGAGATCCCAGCTGGATCAAGAACAGAGAGGGAGAACAAGGAATAGGAGACCATGGTAAATGAAGACCACTTGAGAATAGAAAGATGCAAAGTGCTAGAGAGGCCCACAGAAATCCACAAAGATACCCCCACAACAGACTGCTGGCAATGGTCGAGATACAGCCTGAACTGACCTACTCTGGTGATGGGATAGCCAAACACCCTAATTGTCATGCTAGAAACCCTATCCAACGACTGAGGGATCTGGATGCAGAGATCCATGGCTAAGCCCTGGGTGGAGCTCTGGGAGTCCAATTAGCAAGAAAGAGGAGGACTTATATGAGTGAAAATCGTTGAGACCAAGGTTGGATAAAGCACAGGGACAAATAGCCAAACAAATGGAAACACATGAACTATGAACCAATGGCTGAGGGGTCCCCAACTGGATCAGGCCCTCTGAGTGGGTGAGACAGTTGATTGGCTTGATAGATAGATAGATAGATATATAGATAGATAGATAGATAGATAGATAGATAGATAGATAGATAGATAGATAGAAACAGAGACATAGAGACATAGATATTGACAATCTTATGAGCATATGGTACAGAGAAACTTAATATTCTAAATATTTGTTGAGTGATACTCAATATTTTCTCCCTGAATATAAACTTTATGTTCAACTCCACTTTGTAGAACAACATATGAGAGATACTATTTTTCTCCTCATTCACCAGTCCCTTTCCTTCTTTCATATATCTTCTTTTCTTATTATTTTCTAATCTATTAGACCAAATGCTATTAAGGATTACATATCAAGACAATACAGACACTTTTATTCTATAGTGGGTTGGAGAAATGTTGTGTCCTGGATCAGGAGAGCCAGATTCAAGCAAAATGAGCAGTGTGGCAGTATGTGGGAAATAATCAGTGTGTGACAGAAAGAACAGAGCAGGGAATTTGCAGATACAAGCCAGGAGAGAGAATTGCAGGATAATAGGAAAATTTTGAATAAAATGGTAATTGTATAAAATAAGATGGCAGATAATACCTGATTCTCTTTCTCCAGTTTTATTCAGGAATAATTCACAAATGAAAATTAATGTATTTACATTAAAACCCCCTACCACCAAGTAAATATGTCATCTCTTTAAAAAAAAATTTAACTTTTTATGGGACACTAAAATTGAGCATCTGTTTTTGTGGATTTGGTACACATGTGTGGGTAGATACATGCATGTGTCCATGCATGTGCATGCAGATGCCAGAGAATGATATTAAGAATGCTTTTTCCAGTGCTATCTACCTTGATTTGTGGGGTAGGGTTGTCATTTGGGCTTGACATCACATAGTAGACTGTTCTGGCTGGACCATGACCCCATAGTGTCCTCCTTTTTTCCTCTTCCCACTGTCACCATACATGGTCTTTTCCATATTGGTAGATCAAATCAGGTCCAGATTTTAAAATGGTATGTCCCTCTAAATAATGATCTCTTAACCTCCAAGAGTGTATTTATGAATATATATATATATATATCTCAAGTAAGGATGTAGTGTTTTGCATAAAACTGTATAAGTTTTCACTCTTTCAGTCTGGTTTCAATTTTCTGGTCATAAGCAGTCCTTCATCCTTAACCTCTCTAGCAGCTAGGACTATAGATATTTCATAAGGCTACTACATATAAGCATTCAATAAATATGTGCTGATACAAAGATAAAAATTCCCATTTGACTCATTGTAAATCTAACTAATATATGAAACAAGTATAGTACCAAATATAATGTATAGGGGATCGTCACATCTTACAGAGATGCAATTTTTCAGGAAGTTATAGCCAAAACCAATGAATTTCCAGGAAAACTAACATTCACCAACAGGAGTGCCTAACCATGGGCTGAATGAGGACAGAAAGATAACCTGGTAATCAAGGAATTTTGGCAGTATTTGTACTTAAAAAAATTCAAGTAACTCCCTTGAGAGGCAAAGTAAAGAAGAAAGAAATGAACAATGTTCGAATTGTCCGTTCCAGTGGGAAAAAATCTGAAAGGATTTTATTGCCTGTCTTTAAGTCCAAGGGCCATTATTTTTAAAGGTCTGCCCTGGGAAACAAGTGGGCAAAGTGTCCTGATGAGGATTTATCTGCTGGGTCTAGAGAGGTCAAAACTATCTTGATACTTTTGAGGACAAACTTGAAATGCGGGTTAGACTTATAGCCAAATAATGAAACAAATTATAGGTCTTCAAGTTCAAGACAAAGAGGAAAAAAATGAGTGGCAATGGATGTGAACTAAACAGACGGCAGCTAATGTAAAATAAATGGAGCCAGACTTCACATACAGAGTGTTACATTATGTTCTTATTGACACATTTCAAAGTCCCTGTACTGTGTTCATTTTGGATGAGTTAAGTGAAGGTGGGATAATCCAGATGTGTATGAATAAATCCTAATATTAATACCATCAGTTCTTTATAGCTTAAAGGATTTTTATGGAGTCTTAATGTTTGTGTAGAAAAAAGCTTATCTTAATGAAAGTTACCCCTACATATTATTCAGGGTTTTGTCAATCTAAATGATAGAATTCATTAATACTATAATGAGTTAGTTTTTATCACTTCTCACATGGTTGAAGAATGTTTCTGTGATTTATATTTCATATTTTACCATATTATTTATAAATTTTATTATTATTTATTTGATCATAGCTTCATTGTTATCTTCATTTCTTCTTTGCATGTAATAGACTTTTAATATCTTCGGCAGAACAAAATTCTGCAAATCGAAGTATAGACTCATAAACAACATGTGACTGGTTATCTAGTTTTCAGAGCTATGCATTAATGGATATGTATTTTAGCATAGTTTTGTTGGGTAGTAAACTTTTTGCTGGGGGATGCAACACACATCTAATCACCCCAAATAGGGATCCTCCAACAGACCAAAATATGAATACCACCAAAGTCCAACTTGGTGTACCAATGAGCTTTAATTGCCTTACTTACAGGAATATGGATGAAGGGTTACTTATAGGAGCAGGGTCACAGCTCACAGCACACTTCACAGCCTTCAGGAAGCTCAACAGGTTGGAGAGTATCCCCCAAGTGAGTCTACATCTGTTCGAAGGCAGCTCCACTGGTTTCTTCATTTTCCATGCAGCTGATCTGGTAGCAGAATCTTCTGCAGCTTTTGATATTCTGAGAGTCTTCTTTGCAGCTTGGCTTTGCTTCTCTGAGAAGCACTTTCAGCTTTCACTGCTTACTCCAGCAGTAGGGGCCTACCTAGTGAATCTAGTCAGTTTCAGAGATTTCCTGAAGCTATGTTGAGTGTTTTCTTCTTGCTCAAGGCGCTTCCTTGCAGAATAGGATGTTTCAGTCTTGAAGGAAAGTGGTAATACAAGCTTTGTGGGAATACGAATCCCTGATTCATGTACTTAATCAGGCATTTATAATTTAGGCCACTCTCTTTCGTTTGTGTACCATTAGCTACTCTTTATATCTTCATCACACCTTTGTTCTATGCTTACACATCTCTGATATGTCTCTGAATACAAAATGGCATATACCTTTAAAGATGCAACTTAGAATGAGTTAAGATTCACCATCACTGGGCCATAAGAATGAGTGGCTCCTTATGGTGAGTAGATCTCTTCTCTTAGAATCCAGACAACATGCATTCAATTGCAAAAGATTACAAAAAGATGGAAGAAAACAACCAACTCCACAAAACTGTCCTCTTACTTACGCATGCATACCATCATAACATGTGAACATGAGCAGACATACACATACAAACACACACAGTATAATTTAATTTGAAAAGAGATCCCCTTATTAAGTCCATATTTTTAACTAAGTTAAGTTTTAAAAGTTGCTAAATTGAAGTATTGTTACTGTGTTAGTTACTGAGTATATTCAACATACTCATCTGTGAGAGACATAATTCATTCAAGAATAAAGGTTGATTTTTGTCTCTGATATAGTCATCTTGCAATAATTATTACTTTCCTTTGATATTACTTATGATCATGCACAAGTACATCCTGGATGTCAGTGTTTGTCAGTCATAACCCTAGGTGAATATTAATTTTAACATAATATGCATATATATGTTAAAATGTGTCTATATGCCTATATCTAAATGGAACAAAAACTTTAAAAAAATGTTCTGGTTGTTTTTGTAATTTGAAATTTCTTAACTGAAATTAATAATGGAACATAGATTTTGGATATATAATTGAACTATAAGACTTTTCTGTCCCTAGAATTCATCATCATTTACTAGAATGTTGTTTTACCAAACAGAGGGAGGTGGGTAGTAGAAAATATTTTTTATTAAGAAACTTCCTATTCATGTTACATACCAATCACAGATTCCCCCCGCATCCCTACTCCTGCCCCTACAGCCTTCACCACACCCAACCCACCTCACGCAGAAAACACTTTTAAGAAATATGAGAAGAATATGCCTTGGAAAACCAATCTAGTTTCACAGAGATTTAGAGGAATAGAAGACAATGTGACTCAGATTAAATTGTACATTTAAACCCAGTTTGCAGAGAACAACCTAAAGTCTTGGCAACAGCCTGGGTTGTTTGGAAATTCTCATGGGAGTCTTTTGACTTACAGCTTAACTGGATGTAAGCTATTCCCAGTATGAAGCTGTACTGGTGATAAGGGATGGCCAGTTGGGACTCTGTTTCTCCAATTATTTGGATATTTCATTAAACTCATCCGTGTATATATTAGGAAGGTTATACGTACTGTTTCCATACCACCTTTCAAATGGTCCTGAATTTTAGCTGTCACTGTTTTCCCTTCTTTGTCCCTCTCTTTCCTCCCCATCCCCACTTGATTCTCCCCATGTCCAGATCTGATGATAATACCTACACAACTCATTGAATATGGAAAAATCAAGCTGGTTCCTAGCTAGGCCTTCAGTCCTACAGGATAATATTCTTGTTACTGGACAGTACTCTGCATGTTACCAGAGGAGAAATGTAAACTACAAAACCAATTGCAAACCATTTGATCTACAGTGTTGTCCTGCCTTGAAGGTATGACTTTGCAATGTAATGGTGGTAAAAAGTTTGTTGGAGTAATATGGCAATATCTGATTTGACTTAAGGCTCACTCCATGAACTGAAACTCATTCACACTAGGAATTGGCTGACAAAGAACCTGAGGCTAGATAGCCCAGGGACCTAGGGGAAAAGTAAACACTACTTGTGGTAGTTTTAATGTATTTGGCCCCCTTGATCTCTTAGGGAGTCGCATTAATAGAAGGTGTGGCTTTGTTGGAGTGGGTATGGTCTTGCTGAAGAAAGTGTGTCACTATGGGAGAAGACTTTGAGGTTTTCTATGCTCAGGATTCCACCTAGTGAGTGAGTCATCTTCCTGTTGCCTGCAAGCCAAGATGTAGCCAGCACCAAGTCTGGCTGTATACCACTGTGCTCCCACCAGGATAATAATGGACTGAACCTCTGAAACCGCAAGCAAGCCACCACAATTAAATGTTTTCCTTAAAGAGTTGCCATGGTCCTGCTGTCTCTTCACAGAATTAGAAACAAAGGACCACAGCAATAAAATGACTCCTAATGACATTCTTCTACACTCACAGATGAGTGCCTTGCTCAGCCATCATTAGAGAAATGTCCCCATGCAGTAGATGAGAACAAATACAGAGACCCACAGCCAGACAAAATGCAGAGAGTAAGAGACCTTGGAATACTCAGGCTTAATGAGGTTGTCTCCACTTGGTCCCTCCCCCTGAGGATTCAGGGAACCTGGCAGAAGAGGAGGCAGAAAGAGTGTAACAGCCAGAGGCGATGGAGAACACCACAAAACAAGGCCCCCTATGCAGCTGAAGTTTTCCTGTGTCACACCTGGCCTGTGGTCAGGACAAATCTCTCTCATCTGCCAGTCTTGAAGCCGCTCAGACCCAAAGAAACACACACAGGCTTATATTAATTAAAGCAATATGGCCTATTAGCTCAGGCTTCTCACTAGCTAGATCTTACATCTTAAATTAACCCATTTCTATAAATCTATATTTTGCCATGTGACTCATGGCTTACTGGTATCTTTACATCTTGCTTCTTATGGTAGATGCTGGCAGCGTCTCCTAACTCAGCCTCCGTGTTCCCCGAATTCTCCTCTCTCTTTGTCCCGCCTATACTTCCTGCTTGGCTATTGGCCAATCAGCACTTTATTTATTAACCAATCAGAGCAACACATTCACAGCATACAGAGCGATATCCGCAGCACCCCTGTGTCAACAGGATCAATGAGCATGTGAACTCACAGAGGCAGTAAGCACAGGGCCTACATGGGTCCTGGAGCTGAAAGAACAAGGAGACACACACAGCCCCATCCCTAACCCAGAAGCCATTTCCAACTCCTAGCCAATTCCAAATGAAAGTTTAGTTTTCTTCAAAAACAATTAAATAAATAAATCATAGTAGTGAATACTGAATTCACTAATGCTCAAAAGAGATCTGTAGCGACTGAAAATCCTTAAAATTAAATTGATTTTCATGTTGTTTGCAAACTAACTATAAGAATGTGAATATTGTCAAAGAGAGCGTGATATTTCAAAACACAGAAGGGAATACACTATTGTGGGGAAAATCATGTCTTGATGGATCCATCAAAAGAATACTGCAATGAAAGAAAATAAGCAGTGATTTCCAAAAATTATGGTCTGAAAGCTAGAAGCTGAGAAACTGGGAAAATAGCATAAGCCTTTCATGACCCCGTCTTTGACTACATCGTCAATATCATTGTTGCTATTGTTCCTATGATCTGACGTGACTGCAATGGCCAAATGCTTGTGTTTTGCTGAAGGGATTCTTGTTTATGTCTGGGTATTATTTTTCTTTTTGTTTTCTTTGTGTCACTCTTTCACTAGCCAACACATCTCCTGATAAGTAGTAACGCAATGTCATCAATGAAATAATATTAGATGTGTGAGTCCTGTTTCCTCTATATGTGCAGAATTTGCTACACAGGACAGCATTTGCTCATGTAGTTTGTCTTTTGTGTAAGAATTACATGGCATTTTTTCCAACTTACTCTGTACCTAATCTAGTGTTTACATGAAAGGGTCATTTGTGACTTATTTTCTGAATGAATTAAACATATGCCTTGTGAAATAATACTTTTGTGAATTTGCAAATGTTTAAGAAATATGACTGTCTATTGAAGTGATGTCGAGTCATGAAATTACAGAAACTGGAAACTCAGTATGTCTCTAAGTGTGTTCCACACTTAAGGACTCAGTGAACCCCATATTATACTCAAGGAAAATAATACCATGTGTACAATAAAGAGTACATAAGAGGAAAGTATATTTTTCTCTACTCCTTTATGTTTTCTCAAGTTGATACCTAAATTAATTAAAATATTTTACACATTTCTGCTTTAGATATTTTATTGCATTGATATCTTGTTCTAGGTATACAAAAAATCATGACACCTGTAATGGTACAGTTATTCACATGTATTTTCCAACTGCCATTTTCACATATTAATTTCTATTACTTTTTCCATTATTACTTATGGTTTACTGAAAGTGATGAAGAGTAAAGGAATGAGTTCCAGTTACTATTGCCCGAAAACACAGAGATGTTCTTTATGCTGCTGCAAATATTTTGTTAATTGTCACCTGCTTGGTGAGTTGGACTAGCTCCCGAGACACCTACACTCATCTGTTTGTTGTCTGTACTACTGTATTTTTTAAAATTCATTTTACATACCAAAGATCCCCCTCTTTCCTCCTCCTGCCCCTCCAGCCTCCCCATCCCAACCCACCTCCCATTCCATCCTACAAGAAGATAAGGCTTCCCATGGGGAGGTAAAATTAATAGAGGTGGGTTCAAGCCCCTCCCTCTGCCTCAAGGCTATGCAAGGTGTTCCATCATCGGTAGTGGGCTCCAAAAGGCTTGCTCATGTACCAGGGATGTATTTTTATATTTTATTACCTGGGGATTTTATACATGAGGACGGTGTTTGCATCCTTTCCTCCTCTGTCTCTTTCCTCCAACTCCTCCCATCCTTTTACATTCATGACCTCTGCTGTATTTATTTATTTACACACACACACACACACACACACACTTATATGAACTACTGCATCTGGGGATTTCCTTATTTGCATGTGCTTAGAGTTGGTCCTTTATTGGGGTCTCAATTGTGGAGAGAAAGAAGAACTGGTTGGTTCTCCCTCCCTTAGCAACTGTTGACTACTTCTAATTCTTCATGTAGAAGTGGGTCCTTGTAAAATATTTATCCATATGTGCTGGCATGTTGATTGACATGGTCTTTGTAGGTCTGTATTATTATATATGTTTTCTCAACCAAAAAAATACATGATTTATTTTGTAAAATAACTTTTAAATGTACTCATGTCAATTAAATACTTTTTAGATTATTTCTCTAACATGATAACTTCATTTACTTTTTAAAAGCTTATTTTTTCTTTTTTTCTTATTAAGAAATTTTCTATTCATTTCACATACCAACCACAGATCCGCGTCTCCTCCCTCCCCCCTCCCCCACCAGCTTTCCTCCCCAACTGGCATCCCATTCCCACCTCCTCCAAAGCAAGGCCTCCTATGGCCAGTCTTCAGACACTGGTACATTAAGTTGAGGTAGGACCAAGTCCCTCCCCCTGCACCAAGGCTGTGCAAGGTGTCCCACCATAGACACTGGGCTCCAAAAAGCCCACCAGGGATGGATCCCAATCCCACTGCCAGGGGGCCTCCTAAACAATTCAAGCTAAACAACTGTCTCGCCTATGCAGAGTATCCAGTCCAGTCCCATGGGGGCTCCACAGCAAAGAAAGACATAACATGATAGATGGAGACATCATGGGAATAGGAAGAAACAGGGTGCTGGAGAAGTTCCCAGGAACCCACAAGGATGACCCCACCTTAGACTACTAGCAATAGTGGAGAGGGTGCCTGAACTGACCAGCTCTAGTAGTCAGATTGATGAATACCCTAATAGTCATCATAGAGCCTTCATCCAGTAACTGATGGAAGCAGATGCAAAGATCCATGGACTGGCACCAGGCCGAAATCCAGGAGTCCAGGCAATGAGAGAGAGGAGGGATTCTATGAGGAAGGGACGTCAAAATCATGACTGGGAAGCACACAGAGATGACCAGGCCAAACTAGTGGGGACGTAAAAGCTTATTTTTATTCTTATTTATGTACATGTGTGTTTGTAAATGTGTATGCTATGTATGTTTGAATGCTCTTGGAGGCATGAAGTCAGTATCATAACTCCTGAAGATGGAGTTAACAACAGTTGTGAGCTGTCTGATATGAGTCCTAGACTCTGAACTTGGGTCATTGGAAAGAACATTAAATGTTCTTAAGTACTTATCCATCCCCAAAGCCTTTAAAATTGCTTGGGTTTTTTTGTTTGTTTGCTTGCTTACTTTTCATTTTTATTTTTTCCTGTTAATTCTGAAGCTAATGTTTTTCTTTTTAGTGTTACCCTAGTTGGCCTTGAACTTGCTAAGTAGACAAAGCTGTGTCAAATTCAAATATATTTGCATGTGTCTGCCTCCTAAGTGTTGAGAACACTCCAATCCATCCTTACATTTACTTTTATAATTACATTTGAATTCAGTTTCAGATATTGTTATAAAATGGATATGTTGAAATATGCAAATAATTAGAAATAAAAAATTTAAATCCCATGTTTGGCTTTAGGTATAGATTTGTTAATATACATCATGATTATATAGTTTAATTTATTCTATATTTCTAGGACAAAATACACTAAAGTGAAATCTAAATCTTCAGACTTAAAAACTGTATCAATAGATACATCATGATCATGTAATTTTCAAGACATGTTAGTCTAGAATATAGGATCTGCCTATTAGTAATGATTAACTTGGAAATGCTAAATTTATTCCGTTCTCCTCTGAAAATAAAAGTTTCTTATGTTTGCAATCTATTTAATTTGTACAATGAATCAGAATTTTTCAACATGTACAACTATGCACTTTATCTTAACTATAACTGTACAGGTTTATAAATAAGAAACAATACAAGAAAACTGATTGCGAGATTAAAGGGAATTAACAAGCAAGACCTATTTCCATTGCACAAAAAGAAAAGCTAGGAAACTAATCGACTCTGTCACTGTTGAATAGAAAGCGTGTCACATTTTCTAAAGCTCTCTGGTACATTTGGTACAGTAATCTCCATCAAGGGGCAAATTGGCTTTCCTTTTACAGACCATTACCTGCTGGAATTCAACCAATGGGACTTCAGAAAAAATACTTGTAGAATCCTGTCTGAATCCTGGCTGTGATTTGTGTTGAGACTGTAAAAGAGCTGAGCAAAAAGTTACTACATAAATGTTACTTTCATGTATGTGATTCATCTTCATTTATAGTAGTAATTTAATAAATCACAAATAAATGAAATTAGTTTTGAGTATCTTTGTCTGTAAACTAAATAATATACAGTATATTGTTTTGCACACAAATTGTCTTAAAATGTAAATGCTGGCTTTGGGAGATAAATTAGAAATAGAATCTTTCAATAAATTTTACTTGTGATGTATTGTACATCAAAACATACCTTAGGGTCTGGAATGATGACTCAGAAATTGCAAGCGCTTGATGCTCTTGCAGAGGACCTAAATTCTGGTGACAGCACACACATCAGATGGCCAAAAACTTCCAGTTAAATCCAGCTCAGGTGGATCTGAAACTTTCCTGCAACCTCTGTGGCACCTTCTCTCATGTTCTTACCCCTTCCAAAGTAAACATACAAAAAAATTAAAAGGCATGATGTATGCTGTTATAATAAACTAATCATATATGTACATTCAATACATTATGCTAAGGAAATGAAAAGTATTATTACATTAGAACGTGTAGGGCATAGGAGGTAGCTCAACTGATAAAGTGTTTCCAATGCAAGTATGTGGACCTTTGACATGTATCTTCAGAATTCATGTAAAAATATTACAGCCAGGCATGTTAGTATGTGTTGCTTATTCAAACACTGGAAGAAATCTGGGTTTCAGAGGCCAGCCAGCGTCACCTGATGGGTACCATGAGATCTTCTCTAAAAAGATCCAAAAGAGCAACGAAAACAATATGGATAGTTGCTGAGCAACAACATGAGGTTGTCTCCACACAAAAGAAGCACACACAGAAATCTCTGCTTGACCCACACACAGGCATACCAGCACACACTTCCATATGCACATCTGTAAAATATTTATTTCCCAGGTATGTTAATTATAGATTACATACATCTATAAAATGATCACATTGTACTCCATAAGTACATAGATGTACAAATATTATAATTAAATATATTATAATAAAAGTATCATTTATGCCATAACCTTCTGAACTTAACATTTGAACATTCTGAACTAACTTTGATATCTCCGTTTGGGTCAAACCCATACATAACTTGGTACTAGAGTGTGGATGTTCATAGCTTGTTCAAGGCAGTAGCCTCGATCCCCTCAGTACCCTCTTATACACATATCTATGTTCAGTCAGTTCTTCAATCTTTCCACCACCTGTTTGCTAAAGCTGAAAACAGGAGTCCTCCCTGATCCCATAGCATAATGTCCAAATCAAAGCTTTTAGCTCTCCAGTAGCAAAACTTGCTATAGAACGGGTAACTCATAATTATTTACATATATATTTGATCCCCTATACTTCTTATACTCTATGTATTTTCACCAGTAAGTTTTTTCTTTTAATCTTTTTTTATTGAGAAAATATTTTTATTACTAATATTATTATTTTTACAACCCAACAGCAGTTTCCCCTCCCTCCTTTCTCTCAGTTCCTCTCCTATGCTCCCCTCATCCACTTCTCCTCTGTTTCTCCTCAGAAAAGGGTAGGTCTTTCCTGAACATTATCAACCAGCCATGGGATATCAAGTCACAGTAAGTCTAATCACATCCCTCACATTAAGACTGGACAGGATGTCTCTTTTGGTTACTGTTCCCCTCCATCTCTCCTCCATCCCACTTCCTGAACCCAGCCTGCCCAAACCATTCCCTCAAGTTTCCATTCCTCCATCCTCCCTTTCCCCTTCTCCAGTTTACCCAGGAGATCTCTTCTATTTTCCTTTCCCAGAGAAATCCATGATTTGCTCTTCGGGTCCTCCTTGCTTTCTCTCCTCTCTGGGTCTGTGGATTGTAGGTTGGTTATCCTATGCTTTACTCCCAATATCCACTTATGAGTGAGGACATACCATATTTGTCTTTCTGGATCTGGGTTACCTTACTTAGGGTGAGTTTTTTTCTAGTTCCATCCATTTGCCTGCAAATTTCACAAGGTCATTGTTTTTTACAGATGAGTAATACTCCATTATGTAAATGTACCACATTTTCTTTATCCATTCTTTAATTGAGAGGCATCTAGGGTGTTTCCAAGTTCTGGTTATTACGAATAATGCTGCTATGGACATAGTTGAGCCAGTGTCTATGTGGTATGATTGAGCATCTTGATGGGGGCATTTGGGGGTTAGGGAGAAACCTGGAACTAGGAAGACCCCCAGAAATCCATACTGCTAACCCCAGCTAAGATCCCCAGCAATAGTAGAGAAGGTGCCTGAACTGCCCATCTACTGTAATCAGAATGGTGACTATCCTGGAAAGTTCAGACTTTGTATCCCCCAGTACTAGGAGTGTTAGCTAGGGTCATCCTCATAGATTCCTGGGAGTTTACCTCACACTCGGTTTTAGCTCACCATAGATGATGGATTCTGGTTGTCTATCCTAGTACTCTCTCCCTCCATTCTCCCTTAAACTGGTCCCTTCTATTCCCTTCTCTGCCACTTTGCCCTCTTCACCTGCAATGTGTATTCTGCTTCCCCTTGTCAAGGAGATTCATTCTACTCACCTTGAGCCCTTCTTGTTACTTAACCTCTCTGGGTCTGTGAATTGGAGTATGACTATCTTTGCTTTACAGCTAATATGTACTCATAAGTGTTTACATATCATGTTTGTCTTTCTGGGATTGTGTTACCTAGGGATGATTTTTTTCAAGTTCCATCCATTTGCCTGAAAATTTTATGATGCCATTGTTTTTAACAGCTGAGTAATACTCCATTGTGTTAATGTACCATAATTTTCTTTATCCATTCTTCATTTGATGGACATCTAGGTTGTTTCCAGTTTCTGACTATTATGAATAGAGCTACTATGAATGTAGTTGAGCAAGTGTCCTTGTGGTAGGATGGAGCAACCTTTGGGTATATGCCCAGGAGAGGTATTGCTGGGTACTGAGGTAGATCAAAGTCTAATTTTCTGCAAAAACAGCATATTGATTTCCAAAGTGGCTATACAAGTTTGAACTCCAGCCAAGAATGGAGGAGTGTTCCCCTTGCTCCACATCCTTGTCTGCATGACTGATCACTTGTGTTTTTGATCTTAAACATTCTGACTAAGGTGTAAGATGGAATCTCAGAATCATTTTGATTTGAATTTCCCTGGTGGCTAACGATATTGAATATTTCTCTAAGGGCTTCTTGGTCATTTGAGAGTCCTCTGTTGAGGCTTCTCTGTTTAGATCTCTACCCCATTTTTAATTGGATTATTTTTGTATTTTTGATGTTTAGTTTCTTGAATTCTTTATGTATTTTGGATATTAGCCCTCTGTCAAATATAGAATTGGAGAAAATATTTTCCTGTTCAGTAGCCTGATGTTTTGTCCTCTTGACAATGTCCTTTATATTATAAAAGCTTCTCAGTCTGATGAGGTCCCATTTATTAATTATCAATCATATTGTCTGTAATATTGGTGTTCTGTCAAGGAAGTTATCTCTTGTGCCAATGCATTCAAGGCTATTCCACAATTTTTGTTTATCAAGTTCAGTGTATCTGGTTTTAAATTGAGGTCTTTGATCCACTTGGACTTGAATTTTGTACAGGGTGATAGATATGGATCTCTTTGCACTCTTTTGTTTACAGACATGCAGCTAGACAAGTACCATTTGTTAGAGATGATTTCCTTTTCTTATTGTATATTTCTGACTTTTTAATCAAAAAACAAGTGTCAATACATGTGTTGATTTATGTCTGGGTTTTGATTTGATTTCATTGGTCAACCAGTCTGTTTTCATGCCCAAACCATTCAGTTTCTATTACTATAGATCTATAATACAGCTTGGAACTGGGCATGGTGATAGCTCTGGAAGTTCTTTGATTGTACAGGATTATTTTAGCTGTCTTGGATTTTTCCATATGAAGTTGATTATTATTCTTTCTAGGTCTGTAAAGAATTGTTTTGAGATCTTAATGTGGATTGTGTTAAATCTGTAGGTTGCTTTTTGATGATATGGTCATTTTTACTATGTCAATCCTACCAATCCATGAGCATGGGGGAGCTTTCCATCTTCTAACATCTTCTTCAATTTCTTTCCTCAAATACAAGCAGTTATTGTCATACAGGTTTTTCACTTGCTTGGATACCCCAAGATACTTTCTATTACTTGTGGCTATTGTTAAGAGGTGTTGTTTTCTTGGTATCAAAAGAAATCACCCTGTTTGTCATATATGTTTCCTAATTTTTTTTTTCAGTTAATCTTGTATCCAGCCACTTTGCTGAAGGTGTTTATCAGCTGTAGGTGTTCCCTGGTAGAATTTTGGGGTCAGTTATTTATACTGTCATTTCATATGCAAATAGAAATACTTTCACTTCTTCCTTTCTAATTTGAAGCTCCTTGTTCTCCTTTGGCTGTCTTGTTGATCTAGCTAGAAGTTCCAGTGCTATATATTATAGACACGGAGAGAGTGAACAGCCTTGGCTTGTTCCTGATTTAATAGGATTGCTTTGAGGTTTTCTCCATTAAATTTGATGTTGGGTGTTGTTTTGCTATATATTACCTTTATTATGTTTAGATATGTTCCATGTATGCCTGTTTTCTCCAAGACTTACATCATGAAACAGTATTAGATTTTGTCAAAGGATTTTCAGCATCTAATGAGACAATCCTGTTTTATTATTATTATTATTATTATTTTATTCTTTCAGTTTATTTATATGGTGGATTACACTGACAAATATTCAAATATCGAACCATTCCTACAACTCTGGGATGAAGCTCACTTACTCATGGTGGATGATCTTTTGGATGTGTTTTTGGATACAGTTTTGAGCATTTTATATAGTATTTTTGCATCAATGTTCATGAGGGGAAACGATCTGTAATTTTCTTTGTTAAATCTTTGTGTGTTTCGGGTATTAGCATGATTGTGGCCTCATAAAATCAATTGGATAATGTTCCTTCTTTGGGATGTCTGTATGCTGTGAATATGTGTTGCTCTGATTGGTTGATAAATAAAACAGTGATTGACCAGTAGCTAGGCAGGAGGTATAAGCAAGGTAAGCAGACAAGGAGAATTTTGAGAAGAAGTGCTGTGTCAGGAGTCACTAGACAGACACAGAGGAAGAAAGATGTCAAGGCATAACTGAAAATAGGTAGCAAGCCATGTGGCTAAACAGAGATAAGAATCATGCATTAATTTAATTGTAAGAGCTAGTTAGTAATAATCCTGAGCTAATGGCCAAGCAGTTGTAATTAATATAAGCTTCTGAGTGATTATTTTATAAGTGGGCCACAGGACTGTGGGGGCTTAGTAGGACTGAAGTAACCTTCCTACCACACCTTCTTTTTCTCTTTTGTAGAATAATTTAAAAAATATTGCTATTAATTCTTATTTGAAAGTCTGATAGAATTCTACACTAAAACAATCTGGTCCCGGGCTTATTTAATTGGGAGACTTTTAATGACTGCTTCTATTCCACTAGGTCTATTTTAATTATTTATTTAATCTTGATTTAACTTTGCAACTTATCTGTCAAGAAAATTGCCCATTTCTTTTAGATTTTTTAATTTCGTGAAGTAGAGGTTTTGAAGTGTGACCTAATGATTCTTGGATTTCCTTGGTGTCTGTTGTGATTTCCGTTTTCTTTTCTGACTTTGTTAAGTTACATATTTTCCCTCTTCCTTTTAGTTAGTTTGTGTAAGGGTTTGTCAATCTTGTTGATTTTTGTCAAAGAACCAACTTTTTTTTAAAAATCATTGATTCCTTTTATTGTTCTCTTTGTTTCTGTTTTAGTGATTTCAACCCTGATTTTGATATTTTTCTACTGTCTTGGGTGTGTCTGCTTCTTTTTGTTCTAGATCTTTCAAGTGTGCTCTTAAATTGCTAGTATGAGATGTCTTTGATTTCTTTATTAAGGAATTAGTGCTAGTAACTTTCCTCTTATCACTTCTTTCATTCATTGCATCCTAAATATTTTCATATGCTCTGCATTCATTTTCATTGAATTCTAGGAAGACTTTAATTTATTTTGTTTAATTTCTGCTTTTACACAGTAATCATTCAGTAGAAAGCTGTTCAGTTTTCATGAGTTTGTAGGCTTTCTGTTGTTGTTGAAATCCAACCTTAATTCATGCTGGTCTCATAGTATGCAGGAGTTCATTACAGTTTTCTTGTATCTCTTAAAAATTGCTTTGTGACTGAGTGTGTGATCAATTTTGGAGAATTTTTTTTGACATGCTAAGAAGAGGGTGTATTTTACTTTTTTTTGGGTCACATTTTCTATAGAGGTCTATTAGGTCCATTGGGTTCATAATTTCATTAGCTTCAGGATTTTTCTGTTTAGTTTTCATCCTGATGATCAGTCCCTTCATGAGAGTGGGGTATTAAAGTCTCCTACAATGAATGTGAGGTTCATCGTATGATTTAAGCTTTAGTAGAGTTTCCTTTATTAACATGGGTGCCTGTGTCTTTGGGGCACAGGAGTTATGAATTGAAAAATCATCTTGGTTGTTTTTTTGTGTGTGTGTGTGATGAATACGAAGTGTCTTTCACTGCTTCTTTAGATAAACTTTTTTTTTAATCTGTATTTTGTTTAATATTACCGGCTTACTCCTTAGGCAAATTTTCTTGGAAAATCTTTTTCCAATCTTTTACTCTGAGTTAATGTCTATCTTTGATGTTGTGGTGTGTTTCTCCTATGCATAGAAGGATGGATCCTGTACAGAAAGATGGATCCTGTTTTCATATCCATTCTGTTCATCTGTTTCTTTTTATTTTGGATTTGAGTCTATTGATACTAAGATATGAATGACCAATCATTGTCAATTCCTGTTATGCTATAGTTACTGTTGGTAGTGAGTGTATGTATGTGGGAGGAGGTTCCCTTCTTACAGTTTTGCTGATGTGAGATTATTTATTACCTGTATTTTCATGGATGTTTGGATTCAAGTTTCTTTATAGTACATTCTGTAGGGTTAGATTTGTGGATTTTTTTTAAAATTTGACTTTATCATGGAATATCTTGTTTTTTTCACCTATGGTGATTGAAAGTTTTGCTGGGTAATAGTAATCTGGACTAACATCTCCATCCTTTTAGAATCTGCAGGAAATCTTTCCAGGCCCCTTAAGCTTTTAAAGTCTCCACAGAGAAGTCAGATATAATTCTAGTAGGTCTGCCTTTATATGTTACTTGGCCCTTTTCCTTTGTAGCTTTTAATATTCTTTTTTTTTTGTCCTGTGTGTTTAGTGTTTTGATTATTATGTCATAAGGGGACATTCTTTTCTGATCCAATCTACTTTGCATTCTGTAACCTTCTTGTACCAGTAAAGGCAGGTAATTTTTAGGGTAGGAAATTTTTCTTCTATGATTTTGTTAAAAACGTTTTCTGGACCTGTGAGCTTGAATTCTTTTCCCTTTTCTATTCCTAATATTCTTAAGTTTGGTCTTTTCATAATGTACCAGATTTCCTAGATTTTTTTTGTTTTTGGTTGGGGGTGAGGTCAGGAATTTTTTTTTTGGATTTAATATTTTCTGTGACAACTGTATCTATTCTCCTATTGTGTCTTCAACACCTCATGTGTTTTGTTACTGATACTTGCCTCTGTAGTTCCTGTTTGCTTACTTAGATTTTCCATTTCCAGACTTTTCTCAGTTTGTTTTTTCTTTATTGCTTCTATTTTCATTTTCAGGTCCTCAACAGTTTTCCTTCAACTGTTTGTTTATTTTTCTTGACTTTCTTGGCTTTTTAAAAGGGATTTATTAAATTCCTCCAATTTTTTAAATGTCATTTGCTCAATTTCTTTAAAGAATTTATTAAATTCCTCTTCTAGGACCTCTATCATCTTTATAAATTTGATTTTAAGGTCATTTTCTTGTGCTTCATCTGTGCTGTAATATTCAGGGCTTGCTGTCGTAAAATGGCTGAGATCTGGTTGTGACACATTGCTTTGGATGTTGTTGATTGTGTTCTTATGCTGGAGTTTAGACATCTAGGTTTGGGGGGATTGTAGGTCTACCTAGCAATTTCTGAGTTTGTCTTTGTTAGATGCGTACTTTTTTTTTCTTGGTTTCTGTTTCCTCTCTGGTCTTCTTGCTAGAGTGGCCTGTAGTTGAGTAGAGGGTATCTGCTGGAGTTGGGGGCTAAGGTTCTGGAAGCTGGAATGACTTCTGGTATAGTTTGGTGACCTCTGTGCTTCTGGGTGCCAGTGTGGACTCTGGGGAGCTGGTTGCTGGCCTAGCTTCTGGTGGAAAAGTGTGCCTCTGGTGTGAGCTGCAGTAGGGTGATGAAAAGAGGGGCTATTGGGGTCATGCTAGGCAGGCTGTGGGAGAATGATGATGAGCAATGAGTTGTTCTCACCTGGAGATTGGGATGTTGAGGTAGCCTCTGGTGGCTCTGGGACCTTCCACTAGAGGTGTGAACTGGGGATCTGGGTGCTCATATGGCTTCCTCACCAGTAAGTTTTAATTAAAATCTAACTTTTGACTGGTCAGAGAAGCAGGTAGGTTAACTGCTGTGTAGCTAGAGTTTTCCAGCCTGGCCCACAGTCAGGACAAATCTCTCTCACCTGCCAGTCCCATAGCAGCTCAGACCCAGCCAAGTAAACACAGACATTGGTTACAAACTGTATGGCCGTGGCAGGCTTCTTGCTAACTGGTCTTACAGCTTAAATTAACCCATTTCTATTAATCTATACCTTGTCACATGGCTTGTGGCTTACCGGCATCTTCACATGCTGTTTGTCATCGTGGCGGCTGGCAGTGTCTCTCTGACTCAGTCTTCCACTTTCCAGCTTTATTCTCCTCCTTGTCCCGCCTATACTTCCTGCCTAGCCACTGGGCAATCAGTGATTTATTTACTGACCAATCAGCAAAACACTTGACATACAGACCATCCCACAGCACTGCAGATCTTCACTGCTCCCTTGATCCTTCTCTCCTCCAAGTCCAGTCTCTTGGTCTCATCCCCAGCTATGTAGAAAAATTTTCCCTGACTTCTCCTTCATCTGATGACTCACATAGGTATTACCTTCCAAACTCCACCTCAACTCATCACTTTAATCCAGCAGGCATTCCCTGAAAACCTGTTAGACAAGCCTACCAGAGAACTAATTAGATAGCATATCAGGTAAGAAGATTCAGATCTACATCCCCCTCCTCTCTTCCAAGTCAGATTCTCTAATCTCATCCCCAGATCTGCAGCAAATTACCTGCGGTGACCCTTCCTCACTCTCTCCTCCTATTCCCAGGGTACTGGACAAATCCTCGTAGAATGCCTTGCTTTCCTCCCATCTGTGGAAGTCCTTGGAACTCTCTTTTCTCTAGCCCTTCTCTGCATCTCCAGACCATCCCCATTCTTAAGTGTAAGCTCTCCATGCCTAGAAACACATTTTGCCCAGCAACCCTGGTGGATCAGAGAAATCTAGAAGGATCCCAGAATTCCCTACCAGGCAGCAAACACACAGCCATCACGCGTGCCTTAGAACCAGCCAATAAAACCCAAGGAAATAAACACCCACCCGGTGAATCAAGACCAGTTATTAGCACCTAGAATTGTAATCTTCTTAAAACTACATGCCTGGGCACTAGAATGAAAACACAGCAGTCATGATGAGATGTAACACCAGAGCCCAACAACCATGATCAGTAGTTCCTAAGAACTGCAACATCACTGAAGCAGAAGACAAGAGAGCCTATGTGAATATGCTGGAGGTACTTAAAGAGAAAATGAATAAATTCCTTAAGGAAATTTATGAAACAACAATAAAACAGTGGAAGAAGAT